>NC_053489.1:430143015-430233015 GCF_905171775.1 Rana temporaria | reverse complement strand
CTGAGAACTGCAACTCCACAGGTGTAGTGTCGTCCTGTAAGGACAGACAGAGGATGGTGCACTGCAGGCAGCATTAGAACCATTAGTTTATCATGAGGAGCTCAAGGCACACAACAAGAGGTACACTGCAGTTTTTTGCACCGCTCCACAGGTGAACTGTGCTAAGCTTCTCTTTTCCCTCCTGCAGGTTTCTGCTGCTTCATGGAGAGCCATACAGGGAAAAAGCCCCCGCCCCCACTTGTCAATCGGCCATTAAACTCTTGCTGGTAGCGGGAGAAAGTCAGACCAGGTCACGTAAGGCAGGCAGCAGAGATGAACAAAGGATAGATCCACATGTCAGAAGCAGCAAAACTGAATGGTGGTTTGAGACGGGTTATACTGGGATTGCCACAGGTTTTTTTCTTTTCTTTTGCAAAATGTAGGCAGCTGTAAGCAAATCCCCTTGTAGGCAGCTGTATAACTTGCGGACAACCAAAGTAACTTGTCTAGTCAATATTCCAATCGCACACGTACCTGGACTTTGAAAATGGCTGGTGGAAAAAAGGTGGGTGCTGAAACGATCACCAGCTGGGCACTGGAACCATCAAACCAATAAAAATATTCGCCAGCACACCATGGATCGTAAATAACGTCCAAAAATTTTAATACAAAGAAGGCATTACAAAAAGTGCAACGTTTCGAGGCCACGCAGGACCTCTTCGTCAGACAAGTCATTTGATTACTAGAAACGTTGCACTTTTTGTAATGCCTTCTTTGTATTAAAAATTTTGGACGTTATTTGCGATCCATGGTGTGCTGGCGAATATTTTTATTAACCAAAGTAACCTGTCTAACGGGCATGCCTTAACAGGGGTTTTGTCTGCACACATTTGCAAATACATGCATGAGCTACAGGCCCTGCCAAGGCACCCTGGTATCTGTAGTCCTATCACTAATTCATGAGTGACTCCACAATAGAAACACATGCATTCTGATGGATAGATGCAGGGCAGATGGACTGAAGGGAGCCCACCCCTTAAAGGTACAGGGGCACACTGAACTCCCAGCACATAGCACAATGGCTGCAAAGGTGTCAGTACAGATGTTTTCCAGTAAGTAAATATTACTACAATCATCTTCCCTTACTCAAGATGACCAGGGCTAGAAATGCTGGGGATGTGTTTTTCTCAAGTGATTTCTCAACAAAATAAAACATGGAGCCATAAATGGGTGGCCTTCGACTACTAAATATGAGCGACATAGCATTTTGGATCTGTGGTGCTCAGATCCAGTTAGTGGTTGTAAAGGCAAGAGTTTTTTTTATCTTGATGCATTTTATGCATTAAAATAAACGGTGTGCAGCAGCACCCCTACTACTTACCTGAGGTCACTCCTAGATCCAGCGATGTTGCAGCAGTGTCTCGACTGTCCAGGACTCCCAAACAGGCCCACCCCCCCTCATTCGATGAGACAACGTGGTGCCATTGGCTCCCAGTGCTGTCATTTATTGTCTGTCCGCTAATAAGAGAAAGGGGGCTGGGACAGGGTCTCAGCTCCATGTCTGAATGGACAGAGCTGTGACTCGGCTCGAGTGCCCCCATAGCAAGCTGCTTGCAGTGGGGGTGCTCAACAGGAAGAAGGGGCCAGGAGCACCAAATAGTGACCCGAGAAGAGACGGATCCAGGCTGCGCTATGAAAAACCACTACACAGGGAAGGTAAGTATGCCATGACTGTTATTTTTAACAAAAAAAGACTTTACAATCTAACTATTACTTTATTGTGCCTCAAGGAGAGGAACAGCGTGACCTAGCACCTCATGTGATCACAGAATTTAGGTAAGTAATTGGGCACTTGGATAAGGTGTCTATCATTCTGCAGCTCAAAAAGACTGGATCTGCTGTTTCATGAGACTCTGGATTCAGGTAAGTATTTGCCATCATTTGGGGTACAATTTTGGATTCGGGCATTGGCTGTGGCTCCCTGAGGCACCGCACAGAGCACCACACTACGCATGCGTGCGCTAGCTTGCGCATGCAGGAATGGTCCTGTAGCCTCCTGGGAAATGTAGCATGTAACAGGCGGTGGCGGCGCAAGGGGCATCATCCATGCCTAGGCGAGGAGTGCGAAAGTAGGATAACAAAACCGGTATCCCCAAAAGAGAGCCTACAAGTCAGTTACAAGCTAGGGTGAGGAAGCGAACCAGCCCAGACTTCACTTTTTGAGTGAAGTTCTGCTTTAAGTTGGGAATAAGCGATGAGGTTTAAAGTTCAGCTTAAGATTTTCAAGATTTAACCACAATGGGCATACTGGCTGAGCCATTCTTTCTTTGCTGTTTTTTTGTGGGGTTCCTTGGTGACATTGATTGGGTATCTAGATAAATTTATCAATCACTTGAAGCAATGATTTTCTATTAAATGGACAATACTGTTATTAAATGCATGTGTGCTTTTAAATGCTGTTCTGCATTTTTCACTTTTTGTTTTTGTTTGTTTTTTCAAATAGTATTGCGTCTAGGGGTATGTCAATCTCTCGTCCAGATGCTGTTACAGGAAAATGCAGAATGATCCGTCACGAACGAGATAAGAAAAATGACCCAAATCCAAAACGGTATGTTTGTTTTTATATATGGTCTTAGTAGTTCGAATGAAACTGAGTCGTTCGACATTTTGACATAATTTGGGATAGAAGTTTGCTTTGCTTAAATTAAGCGAAGGCGCTATGCTTTTGTCCGTTAAAGATGAACTTAAGGAATATGAAAAAGCAGTGGTGCTTTCTCTGGCACTGCAAGTTGTGCCTAGATTTACCAGTAAAGAACATTTTTGTACTTGCCTTATCCCTAACTCCCCTGCCAGCCAGTGCACTCCTCTTTTCTCCCATGCCCTGGTGCATAGACCTTGGCAGCTAAAGGGTTGAAGCAATAAATCACTAAAATATCAAAGTTGAGGAGGAAGTGGGGGACAGGGCCGAGCCACGTTTATAGACATAGACAGCTCAGTTTTAACTAGTTGCCGACCAGCTGCCGTCATTCTACGGCGGCAAGTCGGCTCTCCTGGGCGAGAGCCTGTAGCTATACGTCGGCTCTTTAAGTGGCCACTAGGGGCTCGTCCGTGACTCCCGTGCGGGTGCCCGGCGGGCACGATCGCCGCCGGGCACCCGCGATTGCTCGTTACAGAGCGGGGAACGGGAGCTGTGTGTGTGTAAACGCACAGTTTCCGGTCCTGTCAGGGGGGGGGGAAACACTGATCCTCCGTTCATACAATGTATGAACAGAAGATCAGTGTTTCCCCTAGTGAGGCCACCCCTCACCCCCCCCCACAGTAAGAACACACCCAGGGAACATACTTAACCCCTTCCCCGCCCCCTAGTGTTAACCCCTTCACTGCCAGTGGCATTTTTATAGTAATCCAATGCATTTTTATAGCACTGATCGCTATAAAAATGCCAATGGTCCCAAAAATGTGTCAAAAGTGTCCGAAGTGTCTGCCATAATGTCGCAGTACCGAAAAAAAAATCGCTGATGGCCGCCATTACTAGTAAAAAAAATATATTAATAAAAATGACATAAAAATACCCCCTAGATTGTAAACGCTATAACTTTTGCGCAAACCAATCAATCAACGCTTATTGCGATTTTTTTTTTTTTTTTTTTTTTTCTACGAAAAATATGTAGAAGAATACGTATTGTCCTAAACTGAGGAAAAAACTTTTTTTATATATTTTTGGGGGATATTTATTACAGCAAAAAGTAAAAAATATATTTTTTTTTTCAAAATTGTCGCTCTATTTTTGAGTGTATGGAGTAAATATGATAAAACCTATTGTATCAAAGGCAATTCCGTGGTCTAGAAATGCATGATAATGTTTTTAGTACATAAATATAACCATATACAAAGGCTGACATATTGGTAAAAAAATACCATGAACACATGCACTGTATACAATGATGCATAATTGTACATATGCATGAGTACATGCTGTATAAAAGCCGAACTGTCTTGGCATCACATAAATATAAAAACTATGCGTTTCGGTAATCACGTTCACTCATCAGGATTATGGATGCAAAAATGTATTCACTGGAAGTACAGAAAAATCTGATGTAAAAATATAATAAACCCTTCATAAAAATGAGGGAGGGAAAACTTTCTGATTAATACAAAAAATTTCCCTTGGCTTTTTTAGATATACTAATACTTACAGATCGGCCCAAGAACTATACTGGCTCATGTGAGGATGAAGTAGGTGGGAGAGGGGGTCCCCATCAAATGCCTGGCCTGGAGCTGAGGCGGAAAACCCAAACCAAGTCAGGGGGGCAGCTCATAGGCAGACCAGGTCATAACAATGCATTCCCAGAGAGGATAGATCTAATAAGAATCCACACCAATCTGGAAGATAATCATTGTATAGTGAGTGGTGTGTGTGTGAAATTGATAAATGGTAAAAAATGTAACCGCTTGCCGACCACCGCACACACATTTACGTTGGCAGAAGAGCTTGTACAGCGATTTGCATATGCAGGCGCCACCTACATATGTTTGCTTCTGCGTGCGAGCACGAGGAGAAGAGGGCATTTAAAGTTATTTTTATTTCTACACAGGTCCTCTTTATGGAGAGATCTGTGGTCTAGAAGTATATCCAGGAAAGCCTGAGATCAAAAACAAAATCGATTTTTCAGGCTTTCAGCAAAAAATAAATCAGTGTTTACATCTGCCAGAGCTGGAAGTGATGTTATCGTTATGACGTCTCTTCCGTTCTCCAAGGGTCATATAGCTGGCCGGGGACCATCTGGTCCAGATCCATTCTCCAGCTCCCCGGTCGCTAAACAGCCGCGAAGATGGTTCTTGCACTGTAGGGAATCACTGGCTGAGAAAAGCTATCTGGGTGATGCCTGTAGTTGCAGACATCGGTCAGATCTCTGCACTCAAATCCAGGATGTCATATGACATCCTAAAGGTGGGAACGGGTTAAGATCACTTTAACATTCTTGATGGGATTTCTTGTCACCCAGCTTTAAACTTGGAAAACCATTATTGCCTGTGCAAAGTCCAGCAATATTTCAAGCAGCAAATCGATCCTGTTTGGGGTGACGTTTTATAGTTCATAATAAACCCTGGCAAGTGTCTCAGGTCCAATCCATAGTCTTTAAAGTGGTTCTGAAGCCTAAATGTTTTTTACCTTCATGATTTTACCTTAATGCATTTATGTAAAAAATATTTAGGCAGCAATATCACCCCCTCACCCTCCCTTATACTTGCCTGAGTCCTTACTGTGCCTGTCTGTAGCGGCTCTGTCTTCTTTTCCTGCCCACAGGCTTTGCTGAGGCAGTGGAAGCCATTGGCTCCTGCGGCTGTCTGTCAAGTCCTGTAATAGGACCAGGGCTGAGCCGCATGTTTTTTTGTCTATGGACGCAGGCAGTTGAGCCTGCATGAGTGCCTCCATAACCAGTGTCTTGCTATATGGCAGTCAGAAGGAGAAGCTGGGAGTGGCGTTGGTGGACCTGAGAAGAGGTTAGAGGCTGCTCTGAGCAAATCTATTGCGCAGAGCAGATAAGTAAGATGCCACCACCCAATATTTATTTTGATTTACTATACAATTTAAAAAAAAGCATGTGGTCTTACAAGAGGTAGAGATGGGAATATATACTGTAAAAATAAATGTGCAGTCAGTTGTGCTCTGTTGTATAGCATAAAGAGGGGATGATTAAAAATGTATCGCTTAATATTATGATCTTGTATGTTTCCATAGCATGCACACCTCAGGCTATTTATATAGGAA
Organism: Rana temporaria; assembly: GCF_905171775.1. Lineage (NCBI taxonomy): Eukaryota > Metazoa > Chordata > Amphibia > Anura > Ranidae > Rana > Rana temporaria. The sequence continues at coordinate 430,227,260 of NC_053489.1, read as the reverse complement.
CGAAACTTGGTAAAGACTGAACTTGACTTACAGGACACATTTAAAGGGAAGTTTGGATTTAAAAAAACATTTATACATATCACTGATCGCTCTGCTCAAACCTCCCCACATTTACTAGAGCGCTGAGCTGTGGAGGAGGCGGGAGCGGCTGGCCCAGGCTCTCGGCAGCTTACTGAGAGGCTGAAAAGATCCTGCCCATATTATTGGGATCCACCCAGATGCCTGAACCGGAAGCTGGATTAGTGTCTGGACCACCTCTGAAGACAGCGGGGCTTTGGCTCGCTGTCAGCTGAAACCGGGTCACGGGACAAACTGCACTCCTATAATCCCCAGGAGAAGTATGGCCAAAAAAAGCTTTGGCTATATTTCTCCCTTTAAAGGGGTTGTAAAGTTGGCATGCATTCCATGCATCAAGATAAAAAGCCTTCTGTGTGTAGCAGCCCCCTAATACTTACCTGAGGTCCTTCTCTCCAACAATGTCCATGAGTGCCTCAGCTGTCTGAGATTCTCCTTCCTGATTGGCTGAGACACAGCAGTAGCGCCATTGGCACCCGCTGCTGTCAAAGTCAGCTAGCCAATCGGATGGATGGATGGACACAGGGAGCTGTGACTCAGCTTGGGTGCCCCAATAACAAGCTGGTTGTTGTGGGGGCACTGAACAGGCGAGATGGGCCAGGATTACCGAAAAGGGACCCGAGAAGAGGAGAATCTGGGCTGCTCTGTGCAAAACCACTGCAACATGTTGGCTGTACGGAGAAATTTCTCATGCAGTAATAAAGCCTAGATTAGAACCTCAATAAATGTAGTGCTTTGTTTTGTGTAAAGCAGTTTTTAAAGCTAAAAGCTGGTGTAAAAAAACTGAGAACTTGGTATGACAGATCTTTCAAACCAGTACAGTGTAAACCAATTTGTTAAATTGGACTGAATCGAAGGGAAAAAATGAGGGAAAACAAGTGCAGGTCAGGCAACATGCTAGAAGAGTTGATATTTAGACATTCACTGATCTCTGAAATGCACATAGTCAATAGTGGCACCCTCATGGAAATGTGTACTTACTTATTTTGCAGGTTTGATCTGATTGCACATACAAGACATACCATGAATTCAGATGGCATAAATTCTCTCGCCTACAAAGTAGTCAAGACTGAAAAGCATCCTTTGTATACAAAAATAACTGTGGATGTAGGTCCTGTGCCAAGCTAACATTTGGAGTTTGGCCAAGAAATCATTTTTCATTGACTATTTCTACTATGCTGGTATGGTGGCAATTTAAAAATATTTTTTCATTATCGGATTTTAACTTTTTACAGGTGTACTGCATTTATACACAGTTTGTTCCATTTGAATGTGTTCTAGAAATTATTGCCTCTGAAGAGAAAAAGAAGCATTTACTTCAGGCTTGCTTTATAAATCAGTGGAGTGGATCTTCATTCGATTGTATTGCTGTACAATGCTGCTATATTTTTTGGTGTTTACAGAGACCTAGTTGCCTGCTTCCAGTGAAATATGTGGCCTTTCCAGCTGGACAAGCACTGTGAGCCAAGCTCAAGAAAAGCACATTTGTAAATATGTATATCAAAGGCAATTTTTGTTGCGCTACAGATTGAAATTGAAAAATGGCCTTGTAGGCACAGGCTTATTTATATACAATATGGCTTCACGCTTTGTTTCTTTTTATAAATGTGATTTTGGTCAGGTAAAGAACCAATTTAATTTTTTTTCTTTCAGCCAACAAAAAACTCAGTGACTAAAGTTTGAAACCGTTTCATCTAAGCATTTTAATGAATTGCGGTTCTAGGTTGCTTTTTACAGCTCAGCGGTGCCATCGTGTTGCATTTTTTTAGCTGGAAAAAAAATTGGTGCACATTAAGGGGAATTTGCTAAAACTAGAGAAGCTGTGCATAGGAACCAATTGGCTTTTATCATTATTTTGCAAAGCTTAACTGACCAAGCTGAAGTTCAAAGCTGATTGGGTACTGTGCACATGTTCACCAGATTCTGTCTGCTGCAGTCTTGGGGCTCATTAACATGGAAGCTTTGCCCCATGCCGCATGCATGTGCATACTCTTTGTTTACTTTCTGTTTTACCACTGAGCTGTGTGCAGGCAACCAATATTGGTGAATTACTGTATGGACTCGCCTGCAGAGCTAAGTTTAACGGGTATGCAGGAATTGGTGCACATACCCCAATGACTGCTCATGTGTATCTGTCAAACTCTGCTGTACAGGTGCACGCAGCTCACTACTAGGACAGAAAAATAAACCTAGGGCTCTTCATGCTGTTTTGGGCCAAGAGCCTTACTAAATCTATGTACAGTTATTCAGTTTGATTACAGGAGGATCTGCTAATGATGCATTTGCTATGTTAGTGGTAATGTTGGTGACAAAAAAGTTGCATTATTCAAGCAGCTGTAGCCTTGCCATATTTAAATGCTTTAACTTTTATTATTTATGTGTTTGCTTGTATTTAAGTTTGATGGGCTCAAGCAGACAAACTGGTAGGTTTCCAGCTTTAATGCTTTATTTTTTCCATTTCTATATTCTTCTCAGGCCTCCATTGTTATGTTAAATTGTGTATGTTGATTTATTACGATGATTGTATAAATGTAAATTTATAAAAAAATATGTTTAGCCAGCAGTGTCCTAACTCCTGGTACTTTATGGAAAATACTGCAATGGTGAGGCTTAGTGCATCATGGCATTCTTCACTGTACCCATGTTTTCAGTTCCTTCAATACAGGGTAAGTGGAGCTGGGATGACTCCCATTAATAGATCTAGTAAATATTTGTTGGAAGCATGGCTATAATACAGTACACACTCTGTATCTAATGCTCTTGTATCCGATACTAAACAAAGACGCAGTGGTCCTATCTGCAGTACTGGCAACTCCTGTTTAGTGGTCACCGTACCTTTTTTGTTTTGCCAGCTCAGTTTGCTCTTGGACTAATGGAATTGAAAGCAAAGAGATTTATGTCCATTTAAACACTGCACAGATATATGGTCATAGATGGACAAATAGCTGGACAAGAATGATGGGCAGGAAAATGCATGCCACCCTCACAGGTGTATTTGAAGCAGAGATTTACTGCGGTCTTTGGTCAGTGCTGGGCAGCACACAACACGTGAAACTTAGATCCTTTATTTTTCAGTTTGCAGTAGGGCTTTCCAACGATTTGAAAATTGTAATAAACCCTTCTGGCATTGTTTCACTCATGAATACTCTAGTAGCTCAGAGATTGTCAGATAGTCTGAAGTAATGCACAAATTTGGGGTATTGCCTTTTTTGGGCCACCTTGAGTTGTTCCTTAATATCTTGCAAAGCATACACCATTAAAAGTAAGACCCTAGTTGGCTTGTTTTTTAGTCTTCACTTATAGCCAGCTTTTTAAATACAATATTGTCTTTATCTTTGTGCCTTATCTTCCCAGATCTTTAATAACTATTTATATAACTATAACCTTTTCAGCGTCTGTTTTCACAATGTTTTTATGCAGCAATATATGGACTATTAGGCACACATTTATAAAAAATTGTGATCCACATTTATAGACCACTGTTGATGTACAATCAAACAATGCATTACAGTAATCTCTGGGATTTCATTATTCTGTTCAGTTTTGTGTTTTTGTTTTTAAAACTGCAGGTATCCAGTTATGAATGTGATTATTAAGCATGTGTAAGCAAGTTACATTTGGAGTGTGACATTGTGTTACAAAAGGTATATGGAAACTGACAGTAATCCTCATTTGTGTGAATGGTTGTCAGCCAATTCCTTTTAGGATAAAGCAAAATTCAAGTGGTGCATGGCAAATATATATTTAAATGTACAATCAAGATAAACTTGCAAACAGAAGTTTACTATTGTCAATTCCTAATGTTTGTAAACTGTGCATTAAAAGCATATTTTTATATGAAGTTGTATAATAAACTTGAATCAATCTTTAAACAGTTTTTATCTGCATTTGTCTTGGGTTTCAGAAATATTTTAAAGATCTATGATTTATCATTTTTATTTTACTGTTTTGTCCCATATTTCCAAATGCTTTCTAACTGTAGTTATGATGCCCAACCCCTCCTGTGCAGCCATTCTGACAACGGCTACAAAGAAGATAACTGGTTATTAGCTGCATCTTGTCTCAGCTGTGCGCACTTTCCCGGGACAAGCAACGGCAAGAGGAATGCATCTCTTTAATGCGATAAGATGTTGGTGACGAGATATACTATCTGAGCTTCTTTTGCCTACTTCATTTGTTGTGATGAATTCAGTAACTATCAATTAGCACTTTAAGAAGCATTTAGAGAATAAGCCCACTTTCACATGAGCCAGTTTTTCTCCGCAGGGGATTTGCCCACTGATTCCCTGCTAAGCAAAGCGCCCGGGTGACAAGTCCATGTCTGTTCTGCTTATGCAGAACAGACATGGACACAACCTGCTATGCTCTATGGGCAGCCAGATGTAAACAGACCAGCTGTGCATTTGCATCTGAGAATGGAGGGTCCAGCCAGACATGGGGAGCGACTCTCCCATTTCTTTATTTTGTCCAGAATTAGATCGGACTTTGAAGTAGCAGGGTGTAAACGAACACCATTTCATTACCATCCAGCTGCCCATAAAGGATAAGGCATAAGAAGCATCAGAACTTTAGATGATGCTAAATTTCATCTTGAAGCATATCTAAATCAAAAAACAACATTTTAATAGATTGCTGCTTACCATTCCTTATAGAGTATGTGGTGGGTGGCTGCTGTGCCATTTTTTTTTTCAAGCCTTTTCCTTTATTTTATTAATAAGCTGTTAACCCTGCAAATTGCATATTTCCTCTCCCTGGGTAGCTATGCTCACTCCAGTCTCTTAGTAGTTTACAAAAACAAGATGGGTTTTCTTTATGGTTAAAGTTCACCTTGCAAGAAGTGACAAGGACATTTTCTGTACATGCTCTGCCTCATAATACAAAAATGCAGCCATCACATCTAAGGGCTAATAAACTGCACTATATACATGTTCTTAAGTTTAGTTATTCTTTAAGGAATTAATGAATAATTAATAATGGATACATTTTTTTTTTTTTTCATTGTAATCTTGAAAACTGTTTTTTTTTTTTTATCAGCCAGAGAAATATAGCTGTTTTCAAGGTGGTCTTCAGGTATCATCCACATTGTATAGTCTCCTCCTGTTCTTGGTGCAGAAATGAGTAATGATTAAGTGAGCCACAAATACTTGTACAAAGGGGTGCAGTTAATCAGCTGGTCTATCACATTGCATAGAAAAATAATGGCCTTTAGGCAAAAAATTGCAGTTAAAAGTGGCAGATTAACCTTAAAAAAAAACAAAAAACACCTCTGACACCTTACTATGTACATTTTTTAATTTTCTATAAATACTGGGATACTTCATATTTCAGTTTTATATTTGAATCCGCTGTCAGTCTGTCAAAAAAATGATCACGTGGGGAGGGAGACTGGGGGCATGGTTGGGAGGAAGGGGTTCCCCCCTTTTTTTTTTTCCTGTTGTTATTTGGGTGGGAAAGAAGAATTTGTAATAAGATGAACGATGGCATGTATATGATTAACAGGAAATGTGGAATTGTTAACATGTGTGATTATATCTGTTTGAAACAATGAGGAGAAACTTATGAAAAATAAATAATTTTTTATTTATAAATTCTTTATCTCCACATCAACTGAAAGGGATGTTTCCGTTTTCCCTCAGTTTTTTTGTTTTGTGCCTTGGTACCCCTTGCAAGCAAGCCTGTAAGTTTATCATGATCATGTTACTATACTGTGTATTGTGTTTGCAAATATTTGCTATGTTCAAGATTCTTCTCTGTGCAACTTTAAGGCCCCTCCATACCTTGACATCCTGCACTTGGCACTACACCCCCAAATTTTACCTATCACAGAAAGTAGAAAGAGTGCATGAATGGCCAATACCAGTCCTTCCCATCCCAGTTACACCTTGTGTAGAGTTTTGATGTATGACCAATGTGTATATGCAGCCACCTGGAACACATGTGCATATGCTTGGTCTAAATCAGTGATTCACTTATTAGTGAAGCAAACAATTGGATGATAACCCTGGAGCCTGCCAATTTCAAAACAATTGAGCTGTGGTAGCTCTGCTGTTTTTCCTAGAATCCTGCTAGGTGATGGAAAATGCTTATAGTGTGTGTGTGTCTTGGATGGAGATGTTGACTGAACACTTCTACAGAAGCTCTCCAATCTCAACCTGCTACAATCCAGCCTGTACTAGGCAAATTTCATCTTGATCCAGCCCAACGGCAAGCTCTTACATCCCTGGCCTCCCTATGTTGCCACTGTTTTACAATGGCTAAAATTGCCATGTTTAAAGAAAAACAGTGGATCGGTCTGTTCAGGATGGCGTCAGAGCACTTCTGTAGTGTGTGATGAAGGAGAAAGCTGACACACCACAGCCCTCCTGGAGGGGTTCGTACAGACTTTAAAGATCCTGCACCGACCTGTGCTTCTGCACAGACTGATACTACAGACGATCCTCATGGCCTGTACAGGTGGCGCGGATACATGGGCACAGTCTGATACTCCAGACGATCCTCATCCATTCAAAATCCATACTGCATTCTAATACTACATTCTTAATCCACAGCTCAAAATGTTATCTCACGATTACCATCTGGAGGGCTTGGAGGACGGGCTATGCAGAAACGTGTCCACATTGTGGGGTTTTCAGAGGGGAAATCCCTGGTTGACTTCATAAAAGGCTAGTTGAAGGATACTTTTGGGGCTGACTGTTTCAATCCCTCTTGCAGTGGGGTGGGCACATAGGGTCCCTGCCAGACCACCACATGTTGGGGCACCCCTTCTTAATTTGTTTAACTATAAGAACCGAGATGTAATTTTTTAATAAGCCAGACAACGTACAGACATCGCCATGTCTTGTTTTAAACTTTTTTCGGCTGAGGTTCAGTGTCCACAAGAAAAATATAGTGATCTGAAAAAACATCTTCGCCAACTTGACAGATCCTATACTATCCTATACCCAATGAACTTATAAGCAGTTGCTCAAGGCATTACCCACTTTTTCGAGGCTGATATTACCCAGAGGTGGTCTGAACAAACTATATGGACTAAAGAAACAAATAGATGATATGTGTGTCCTAGATATAGTGCCTCTTATAATATGTGGTGTGCCAGTGAAAAGTAAATAACTATAGTGTGGCTATAACCACATGCTCTAAAGTACAAATAACATATGACAAAAATATTACAAAAGTAATAAAAGGTGATAGTATAAATGCCAGTAAAATGTGTCCAAAAAAGTAAATAATCCAAAAAACAAAAAATGTCTAACAGTTCTGAAAAAATATATATATATATAAAAAATATATATGAAAAGCAACAGTCCGGGTGTAAACCAATATGAATAAATCAACAACAGTCCAAAGTGCTAATGGTGACAATGTGACTTTCCAAACGGATAGGTGATCACAGTATGCAGTGGTGCAGTGATGCGAGGTGGGTCCGGTGCTCCCCCTCCTGGGTCCCTACTCACCAGAGGCCCTCACCCCTGCAGGGGTTGAGTGCATAGAGGATATCCAACCGACTCGGGTCCTTGCTCTCCTGTTAGGTCCTACGGTCCAACTGGTACCAAGCAGATCCTGGGTTACCGGATTCTTCCAAGGGATGAAAAAAAAAAAGGTCTCATAGAGTAGTAGGTTCAGGTTCCAGAGGGTAAGTTTTATTGGTACAGCCACAGGCTTATACTTAAAAACGTGTATACAACAATTTATATACAAAAAGGAGAAAAATGAATAAAAATATATATATATAGGGATGGGTTAAAAAAAAATGAAATAAAAACGGGGGCCAGATGGAATGCTTGTGGGTACAAGCAGACAAAAATCTGTATATTGGCAAGCTTCCCAGCACAGCACAAGCTCCACAAATGAGAACCAGCGTGGGAACGGCGTGCGTTCCACCAGGTGAACAGCTGGTTAGTCCAGGAAGTGCGTGCGGGCGTGCGTGTATCCGCTTTACGCACGTTTCGTTCTCTTACGTCTTCTGAAGCGGGTACACGCATACCGCTACTGATGGTTAATATAGCCAGCGTCACCATGGAAAAACCCTCCCACTTAGCGGCGTCCACCAATCGTAATTTTAATGAGGAAATACCTTCCGATCTGGTTATTTTGACAGGAGACCCTGGGTGAGTATAATCCTAATTTCCATGGTGTGCATAAGCTCAAACGGACATAGCATAGTATTCCATACAATGACAGTTTCCTTGGTGTGTATAAGTGTATACCGACATAACATAACACTCCTAACGATAACATCTCAGTTTAACTATATGGCTTGTATCAGCACTAAATTCATGTTCTTCTGTCCTATGCAGTACCAATGTGTGACAAAATTAAGGTATATATAAATATATATGTGAACAAATCAAATCCATGTAAATAAACTGTGAATAGAAACATAAGATTAATCCGGGCAGGTACAATAATATATATAAAAGCTCTATGAACTGTAAGTCATTCCTAGTGAACAGGTCATAATCCTGGAGGAGGAATGCAAACAGAGAGGAACATAGGTTGCATAGTGAGGGTTTCAAATTGAGATATATAGTGTAGTGATATTGCTCAAAGCAGAGTGCGCACCCCAGAGATAAGATGGAAGTTGACCCAGAAATGGGAGTCTGGGTACAAACAAATGATAAACCTATGGACAAAGATATAGAGGGTAGCATGTCCTATATCTTAAATAGAAAACAAAAGATAGATTATAAGGTTTATAGCATAAGCATCATATGGTGGGTTATATGAATGGAAAGATGTGACCATTAAACATCAAACAAAGATGATGCCTGCCCTTAAAGGGAACATAAGCCTATCAGGGGTGTAATGTGACAAAGCTTCCCAGGTGGCAGACTGGAGAAGAGTTCCTAGAGTTGGATTCCATGAATGGTCCACATAATTGGAAAATAAGCCACAAGGGCACCCTATAGCCTTGTGTGTCATGGGTGGGTCGTCTTGAGACCCCTTGAATTAAGGGTTGGCAAGGAAACAGTTAAGGTCAATGTCCTTGTTCAACCCATGGGGTGCAAGCGAGCCCAGGCGGTAGATCCAACTGGTCTCATTTTGGGATATTGCAGTAGTCTTATTCCCTCCCCTCCAATCATCCTTTATGGTATCAATACCATAAAAGATCAGGCCAGTAGGGTCTTGGTGGTGGAACTCTTTGAAGTGGCGTGAAAGATGATGTTTGGGAAAACCTGCTTTAATCCTATTGATGTGTTCCCGGATTCTTATCTTCAAGGGTCGTGTGGTTCTACCCACATACTGCAGGTGGCACGGGCACTCGATGACATAGGTCACGTGTGTTGTGTCACAGGAGATGAGTTCTTTGATCTTGTATTCTTTGAAGTCATTTCTGGATTTGAAACTCATCTTCCTTCTTGGTTGTTTTTTGCTAACCCTGCAACCTAAGCATCTCTGACACTTGAAGAATCCCTTCAGATCGGGGCAGATGTTAACCTGTTTGGGTGGATCTACCACATTATGCACCAGGTGGTGACGAAGGGAGGGGGCACGTCTGTATATGAAACTGGGTTTTTTGCCCAGGACTTTAGTAAGGGCATGGTCTTCCTGTAGGATTGGCCAATACTTTTTGACTATATGCTCAAAGTCTTTGTATTGGGAGTTGAAGCCGGTAATAAAAGCTACATCACTTTTATTATTTTTATTCTTTTTGTTAACTGCCAGCATGTTGTTCCTATCCATGTTTGTCACTTCATCTTTTAATTTCAATAAGTTTGCCTCTTTGTATCCTTTTTCTTTAAACCGGTCAATGATTGTGTCAGCTTGTGCTTGGAATTCAATAACAGAACTGCAATTCCTCCGAAGTCGCATCAGTTGCCCTTTTGGTATATTGGCTTTCCACCTGGGGTGATGACAGCTGGTGGATGGGATGTATCCGTTGCGGTCGGTGGTTTTAAAGTGGGTTCTTGTGTGTAATTCTGAGCCCTCCTTGTAAATCTGCAGATCAAGGTAATCTATGCATTCTGTACTACAATTGCCAGTAAAGGTGAGGCCATACCTATTGGTATTCAGATTGGATAGAAATGCCTGGAAAGTATCATTGGTGCCATCCCAAAGAATGATAAGGTCGTCAATGTAACGCCTGTACAGTTTAATCTGAGGGATATTACGACTATAAACATATTCTTCCTCCCAACTGTCCATCAATAGGTTGGCAACGCTGGGGGCATAACGAGCCCCCATCGCAACCCCCCTAGTTTGGACATAGTAATGGTTCCGGTACCAGAAGTAATTACACTCCATGGCCATCTTGAGCCCCTCCACAATGAAGTTGATCTGTACTTGTTTTAGACTAGTATGTTGGTGTAAGGCTTTTTCTACTCCTATGACTCCATCCTCCTGGGATATACTGGTGTAGAGGGAGTTAACATCAATAGTGGCCAAGAGTAGGTGTTCCGCACCATCAACCTGTTGCAATTCGTTAATAAGTTGTAGGCTATCGCGAAGATGTGATCTTCCCAGCTTAACGATAGGTTGCAAGTAGGTGTCGAGGTACTCTCCTAGGCGGGAGAAAATGGAGTTGATACCACTTATTATGGGTCTACCGGGAGGTTTTTCAAGTCTCTTATGTATCTTGGGGGTGTAATATAGCACCGGTGTTTTCGTAGAGTTTGATACTAAATACTCGGCTTCATTTTTATTCAATATTCCTAAGAGCTTCCCCTTTTTTACAAATTTCACGAGTAGTTTGTTGAACCTTATTTTGGGGTTACCCTTCAGTTTCTTATACGTATTTTCAACTTTAAGCAAGTTTTCCATCTCTTCTTCATAATCCTTTTTGTTAAGAATGACAAGGCCGCCCCCCTTGTCCGCTGGTCTAATAATAACTTCCTTTTTCTTGCCAATTTCCTTAATTGTTTTCCACACATCTTTATTTTTGTTTTTAAATTTCCGCTGTAATTTCCTGAGGTCACTTTCCACCATTTTCTTAAACGCCCCTATACACTGGCTTCCCGGTGTATTTGGGTTAAATGTGGAATTATTCCTTAAATTGGTTTGGGTATATTCAGATGTTTCCATTGGGTTGTCAGCTTGGTTAGTCAAAAAGAATTTTCTTAGGTTCAATTTTCTAAGGAATTTCTGGAGGTCTATATAGACCTCAAATTGGTCTAATGCCTTTTCAGGGGCATATTTGAGGCCCAAATCCAGAATTTGTAACTCTTCCTTAGTTAATTGAATGTCGCTGAGATTAAATATGCCTTTACCTAGTAGTGCCTTGGGCGTTTTCTTCTGCCCTCCCCTGCACCCTCTGGTACGTTTTCTCTTTGACTGTGTTCCACTTCTCTGTCCTGATTGCGCGATCTGTTGTCCCATGGGTTGGAGTGGGTTCCCTGTCCTTGATGTCCTTGGTTCCTTGGGTTTTCTCCTCTCCCTTGGGGTCTTCCATGGGTAGCCCCTCGGTTGCCATTCATCCCTCTCCATCCTGGATTTCCGTAGCCATTTCTTGGTCTCCATCTTCCTGGTGGACGGGAGTTGGGGCCTCCCCTGTGAAAATCCTCATAGTCCCCTCCATTTCTACCATAATTGTAGTGTGTGTTGGTAGGATAATGGTCTCTTCCTGAGGAATGCCTATTACGGCTAAATGATCTCCTTCTGGGTGGATTGGGGCTCCTATAATAATCATCTTGGTATCTGACCCTTCTATTCTCGGGTCTCCCTTGCTGCCATCTTGGCATGTGGGGAGTGTTTTGTCCGTGTTGTTCAGGTCCATTGGTGGTTGTATAGATGATCGGGTGCCTAGGGCTGGTTGCCCCATCATTGGCTATCATTGTAAGTTCATTCTCATCAGTTATGGTGTCATCAAGCCCTTCTGTCGGGTTTTCCATGGAAGCTTGCCATTTGTATACCTGCATATTTTTATAATCAAGTACATCCCTCTTAAACTTCTTTTGCTTTTTGCTCTGGATGTCACTGTCATATTTTTTGATCAAATCCTGCAGTTCCTTGGTTTTATCTTTGTAATCTTGCTGGCTTGCGAATGGTGTTAAAAGATTTTGTATTTCTATGATACTTTTTTCTATTGTTTTTAATTTGAACTTCCTTCTTTTGACAATTTTATGTAAAAGTTCGTTTTCACATGTATTAAAAAAACAATACCACTCATTCATAAGCTCAGCATCCTCAACGTTATCGTTCGGGTGTATGTCCCATCGTAACCTCCTAGGGGTCATTTTTTCTTTTATATATGTTTCAAGGGTGGCTATGTCCCACCATACTCTCAGTTGCTTTTCCATTGTGTGCCTTAGTTGTTTGACCAACCCTTGCATATCCTGTCTATTAATAATTTCTTCCTGGCTAAAAATGCCCCCAACGTCTATGTTCCTACTGTTCATATAGCCAAACAGTTCCATAGCTGCAGAAAAAACAACACCGATAGGTGTGGATACAGAAATAAAAGGCAGATATCCGCGCTTAGGAAACACTAAATGGGAATATGTGACAGTACTAAAATACAAGCATAAATAAATATTCTAAAATAACAATAAAATTATAGTAAGACTGCAGCCCCCCCAGAGAATGTGATCCCCTAAAGGATACAGAGAAAATGGGCAGTGGTGTGGGGGTGGTGGCGCTGTCTAAGTTGAGGCTGATATTACCCAGAGGTGGTCTGAACAAACTATATGGACTAAAGAAACAAATAGATGATATGTGTGTCCTAGATATAGTGCCTCTTATAATATGTGGTGTGCCAGTGAAAAGTAAATAACTATAGTGTGGCTATAACCACATGCTCTAAAGTACAAATAACATATGACAAAAATATTACAAAAGTAATAAAAGGTGATAGTATAAATGCCAGTAAAATGTGTCCAAAAAAGTAAATAATCCATACTGTGATCACCTATCCGTTTGGAAAGTCACATTGTCACCATTAGCACTTTGGACTGTTGTTGATTTATTCATATTGGTTTACACCCGGACTGTTGCTTTTCATATATATTTTTTATATATATATATTTTTTCAGAACTGTTAGACATTTTTTGTTTTTTGGATTATTTACTTTTTTGGACACATTTTACTGGCATTTATACTATCACCTTTTATTACTTTTGTAATATTTTTGTCATATGTTATTTGTACTTTAGAGCATGTGGTTATAGCCACACTATAGTTATTTACTTTTCACTGGCACACCACATATTATAAGAGGCACTATATCTAGGACACACATCATCTATTTGTTTCTTTAGTCCATATAGTTTGTTCAGACCACCTCTGGGTAATATCAGCCTCAACTTAGACAGCGCCACCACCCCCACACCACTGCCCATTTTCTCTGTATCCTTTAGGGGATCACATTCTCTGGGGGGGCTGCAGTCTTACTATAATTTTATTGTTATTTTAGAATATTTATTTATGCTTGTATTTTAGTACTGTCACATATTCCCATTTAGTGTTTCCTAAGCGCGGATATCTGCCTTTTATTTCTGTATCCACACCTATCGGTGTTGTTTTTTCTGCAGCTATGGAACTGTTTGGCTATATGAACAGTAGGAACATAGACGTTGGGGGCATTTTTAGCCAGGAAGAAATTATTAATAGACAGGATATGCAAGGGTTGGTCAAACAACTAAGGCACACAATGGAAAAGCAACTGAGAGTATGGTGGGACATAGCCACCCTTGAAACATATATAAAAGAAAAAATGACCCCTAGGAGGTTACGATGGGACATACACCCGAACGATAACGTTGAGGATGCTGAGCTTATGAATGAGTGGTATTGTTTTTTTAATACATGTGAAAACGAACTTTTACATAAAATTGTCAAAAGAAGGAAGTTCAAATTAAAAACAATAGAAAAAAGTATCATAGAAATACAAAATCTTTTAACACCATTCGCAAGCCAGCAAGATTACAAAGATAAAACCAAGGAACTGCAGGATTTGATCAAAAAATATGACAGTGACATCCAGAGCAAAAAGCAAAAGAAGTTTAAGAGGGATGTACTTGATTATAAAAATATGCAGGTATACAAATGGCAAGCTTCCATGGAAAACCCGACAGAAGGGCTTGATGACACCATAACTGATGAGAATGAACTTACAATGATAGCCAATGATGGGGCAACCAGCCCTAGGCACCCGATCATCTATACAACCACCAATGGACCTGAACAACACGGACAAAACACTCCCCACATGCCAAGATGGCAGCAAGGGAGACCCGAGAATAGAAGGGTCAGATACCAAGATGATTATTATAGGAGCCCCAATCCACCCAGAAGGAGATCATTTAGCCGTAATAGGCATTCCTCAGGAAGAGACCATTATCCTACCAACACACACTACAATTATGGTAGTAATGGAGGGGACTATGAGGATTTTCACAGGGGAGGCCCCAACTCCCGTCCACCAGGAAGATGGAGACCAAGAAATGGCTACGGAAATCCAGGATGGAGAGGGATGAATGGCAACCGAGGGGCTACCCATGGAAGACCCCAAGGGAGAGGAGAAAACCCAAGGAACCAAGGACATCAAGGACAGGGAACCCACTCCAACCCATGGGACAACAGATCGCGCAATCAGGACAGAGAAGTGGAACACAGTCAAAGAGAAAACGTACCAGAGGGTGCAGGGGAGGGCAGAAGAAAACGCCCAAGGCACTACTAGGTAAAGGCATATTTAATCTCAGCGACATTCAATTAACTAAGGAAGAGTTACAAATTCTGGATTTGGGCCTCAAATATGCCCCTGAAAAGGCATTAGACCAATTTGAGGTCTATATAGACCTCCAGAAATTCCTTAGAAAATTGAACCTAAGAAAATTCTTTTTGACTAACCAAGCTGACAACCCAATGGAAACATCTGAATATACCCAAACCAATTTAAGGAATAATTCCACATTTAACCCAAATACACCGGGAAGCCAGTGTATAGGGGCGTTTAAGAAAATGGTGGAAAGTGACCTCAGGAAATTACAGCGGAAATTTAAAAACAAAAATAAAGATGTGTGGAAAACAATTAAGGAAATTGGCAAGAAAAAGGAAGTTATTATTAGACCAGCGGACAAGGGGGGCGGCCTTGTCATTCTTAACAAAAAGGATTATGAAGAAGAGATGGAAAACTTGCTTAAAGTTGAAAATACGTATAAGAAACTGAAGGGTAACCCCAAAATAAGGTTCAACAAACTACTCGTGAAATTTGTAAAAAAGGGGAAGCTCTTAGGAATATTGAATAAAAATGAAGCCGAGTATTTAGTATCAAACTCTACGAAAACACCGGTGCTATATTACACCCCCAAGATACATAAGAGACTTGAAAAACCTCCCGGTAGACCCATAATAAGTGGTACCAACTCCATTTTCTCCCGCCTAGGAGAGTACCTCGACACCTACTTGCAACCTATCGTTAAGCTGGGAAGATCACATCTTCGCGATAGCCTACAACTTATTAACGAATTGCAACAGGTTGATGGTGCGGAACACCTACTCTTGGCCACTATTGATGTTAACTCCCTCTACACCAGTATATCCCAGGAGGATGGAGTCATAGGAGTAGAAAAAGCCTTACACCAACATACTAGTCTAAAACAAGTACAGATCAACTTCATTGTGGAGGGGCTCAAGATGGCCATGGAGTGTAATTACTTCTGGTACCGGAACCATTACTATGTCCAAACTAGGGGGGTTGCGATGGGGGCTCGTTATGCCCCCAGCGTTGCCAACCTATTGATGGACAGTTGGGAGGAAGAATATGTTTATAGTCGTAATATCCCTCAGATTAAACTGTACAGGCGTTACATTGACGACCTTATCATTCTTTGGGATGGCACCAATGATACTTTCCAGGCATTTCTATCCAATCTGAATACCAATAGGTATGGCCTCACCTTTACTGGCAATTGTAGTACAGAATGCATAGATTACCTTGATCTGCAGATTTACAAGGAGGGCTCAGAATTACACACAAGAACCCACTTTAAAACCACCGACCGCAACGGATACATCCCATCCACCAGCTGTCATCACCCCAGGTGGAAAGCCAATATACCAAAAGGGCAACTGATGCGACTTCGGAGGAATTGCAGTTCTGTTATTGAATTCCAAGCACAAGCTGACACAATCATTGACCGGTTTAAAGAAAAAGGATACAAAGAGGCAAACTTATTGAAATTAAAAGATGAAGTGACAAACATGGATAGGAACAACATGCTGGCAGTTAACAAAAAGAATAAAAATAATAAAAGTGATGTAGCTTTTATTACCGGCTTCAACTCCCAATACAAAGACTTTGAGCATATAGTCAAAAAGTATTGGCCAATCCTACAGGAAGACCATGCCCTTACTAAAGTCCTGGGCAAAAAACCCAGTTTCATATACAGACGTGCCCCCTCCCTTCGTCACCACCTGGTGCATAATGTGGTAGATCCACCCAAACAGGTTAACATCTGCCCCGATCTGAAGGGATTCTTCAAGTGTCAGAGATGCTTAGGTTGCAGGGTTAGCAAAAAACAACCAAGAAGGAAGATGAGTTTCAAATCCAGAAATGACTTCAAAGAATACAAGATCAAAGAACTCATCTCCTGTGACACAACACACGTGACCTATGTCATCGAGTGCCCGTGCCACCTGCAGTATGTGGGTAGAACCACACGACCCTTGAAGATAAGAATCCGGGAACACATCAATAGGATTAAAGCAGGTTTTCCCAAACATCATCTTTCACGCCACTTCAAAGAGTTCCACCACCAAGACCCTACTGGCCTGATCTTTTATGGTATTGATACCATAAAGGATGATTGGAGGGGAGGGAATAAGACTACTGCAATATCCCAAAATGAGACCAGTTGGATCTACCGCCTGGGCTCGCTTGCACCCCATGGGTTGAACAAGGACATTGACCTTAACTGTTTCCTTGCCAACCCTTAATTCAAGGGGTCTCAAGACGACCCACCCATGACACACAAGGCTATAGGGTGCCCTTGTGGCTTATTTTCCAATTATGTGGACCATTCATGGAATCCAACTCTAGGAACTCTTCTCCAGTCTGCCACCTGGGAAGCTTTGTCACATTACACCCCTGATAGGCTTATGTTCCCTTTAAGGGCAGGCATCATCTTTGTTTGATGTTTAATGGTCACATCTTTCCATTCATATAACCCACCATATGATGCTTATGCTATAAACCTTATAATCTATCTTTTGTTTTCTATTTAAGATATAGGACATGCTACCCTCTATATCTTTGTCCATAGGTTTATCATTTGTTTGTACCCAGACTCCCATTTCTGGGTCAACTTCCATCTTATCTCTGGGGTGCGCACTCTGCTTTGAGCAATATCACTACACTATATATCTCAATTTGAAACCCTCACTATGCAACCTATGTTCCTCTCTGTTTGCATTCCTCCTCCAGGATTATGACCTGTTCACTAGGAATGACTTACAGTTCATAGAGCTTTTATATATATTATTGTACCTGCCCGGATTAATCTTATGTTTCTATTCACAGTTTATTTACATGGATTTGATTTGTTCACATATATATTTATATATACCTTAATTTTGTCACACATTGGTACTGCATAGGACAGAAGAACATGAATTTAGTGCTGATACAAGCCATATAGTTAAACTGAGATGTTATCGTTAGGAGTGTTATGTTATGTCGGTATACACTTATACACACCAAGGAAACTGTCATTGTATGGAATACTATGCTATGTCCGTTTGAGCTTATGCACACCATGGAAATTAGGATTATACTCACCCAGGGTCTCCTGTCAAAATAACCAGATCGGAAGGTATTTCCTCATTAAAATTACGATTGGTGGACGCCGCTAAGTGGGAGGGTTTTTCCATGGTGACGCTGGCTATATTAACCATCAGTAGCGGTATGCGTGTACCCGCTTCAGAAGACGTAAGAGAACGAAACGTGCGTAAAGCGGATACACGCACGCCCGCACGCACTTCCTGGACTAACCAGCTGTTCACCTGGTGGAACGCACGCCGTTCCCACGCTGGTTCTCATTTGTGGAGCTTGTGCTGTGCTGGGAAGCTTGCCAATATACAGATTTTTGTCTGCTTGTACCCACAAGCATTCCATCTGGCCCCCGTTTTTATTTCATTTTTTTTTAACCCATCCCTATATATATATATTTTTATTCATTTTTCTCCTTTTTGTATATAAATTGTTGTATACACGTTTTTAAGTATAAGCCTGTGGCTGTACCAATAAAACTTACCCTCTGGAACCTGAACCTACTACTCTATGAGACCTTTTTTTTTTCATCCCTTGGAAGAATCCGGTAACCCAGGATCTGCTTGGTACCAGTTGGACCGTAGGACCTAACAGGAGAGCAAGGACCCGAGTCGGTTGGATATCCTCTATGCACTCTACCCCTGCAGGGGTGAGGGCCTCTGGTGAGTAGGGACCCAGGAGGGGGAGCACCGGACCCACCTCGCATCACTGCACCACTGCATACTGTGATCACCTATCTGTTTGGAAAGTCACATTGTCACCATTAGCACTTTGGACTGTTGTTGATTTATTCATATTGGTTTACACCCGGACTGTTGCTTTTCATATATATTTTTTCAGAACTGTTAGACATTTTTTGTTTTTTGGATTATTTACTTTTTTGGACACATTTTACTGGCATTTATACTATCACCTTTTATTACTTTTGTAATATTTTTGTCATATGTTATTTGTACTTTAGAGCATGTGGTTATAGCCACACTATAGTTATTTACTTTTCACTGGCACACCACATATTATAAGAGGCACTATATCTAGGACACACATATCATCTATTTGTTTCTTTAGTCCATATAGTTTGTTCAGACCACCTCTGGGTAATATCAGCCTCAACTTAGACAGCGCCACCACCCCCACACCACTGCCCATTTTCTCTGTATCCTTTAGGGGATCACATTCTCTGGGGGGGCTGCAGTCTTACTATAATTTTATTGTTATTTTAGAATATTTATTTATGCTTGTATTTTAGTACTGTCACATATTCCCATTTAGTGTTTCCTAAGCGCGGATATCTGCCTTTTATTACCCACTTTTTCGACTCACCAGCCTCAGCCCCCCATCTGGCTAGATGCCCATGAACAGCATCTTCGGTCATCAGAACCAGCTTGACGTAATGGTCGCCTGAGCTAGATGAGTGCCTTACTTGATGCATCTTCAAGACCTTTGCAGACTTGCTGCATCCAAAGTTTGTTTAAAGGGTCACTAAAGGAATTTTTTTTTTTTAGCAAAACACTTCCCTGGATTTGTTTGTTTTTGTTCTGTGAGTCTTCCCGACTCACCTCTCACCTGGAACTTCATGTATGTCCTTTAAAACGGAAAGTGAAACTAGAGGCACATTATATGATAGATTAAATTCAATTTTTAATCATTTTTAAAAGCAATCAGTTAACTTTTATGTCTCTACCCAATAAACAGTCATTTCAGCAAAAAAAATGTTTTCCTTTAGTGACCCTTTAATTTTCACCCTCATTCTTCTTTTGCTTTACATGTTACATTTGGTGACACATTGCATAGGCCTCACTCATGTTCAACTACCAGATGGCACCCCTGTAGTAGCTCCTGTGAGAAGCAAGTTTGAACAGTTTCCGGTTATTTCTTTTTGGGTAGTTTTTTTTTTTTTCTCCATTTCCAGTGGAAATCATTCCAGCTATGACCAGCTTTCGCACTACAGTTATCCAAGGACTATCGGTTTTGGACTCTGGGTTGCGTAACTGAACTCTATACTTCAGTTATAGTCTTGATTTGTTACGTGCTGGGGTTATACAGATTTTCCGCTCTAACCTTATCATACTGTTTGCTCATAGTGTAGAATATGTCAAAGAATGTAGTAGTCTGTTGGAATATCAGGGGTTTGGGTGATGCCAACAAAAGTCAAGCAATGTTCACCACCCTTAAACATTTTTCTCCAACTGTGTTCTACCCACAGGAAACCTTTCTCCACCCAGATACTTCATTATCTAAAACTTGGACAATATTGTACTCCATTTCATTCCACCTACTATAGGGATATGTCCATTATGATTGCGATTGGGGTGGAGTTCACCTGCGGGCACCCATTGGGCCCCTGTGTTTGTGTCTGTACAAGCAGCTGTTATCCTAGCCAATATTTACATCCCTCCCCCATGTTCACTCATGGTCTTTAAGGGCTTAATGAAATTTGTTTCTGACAAACCTGAACTGCCCCGGCTATTGCTAGGGGATTTTTTATAATTGCATGGACCCTTTCCTTGACGAATCCAGTTTTATGAATTAGGAGATCTCCAGCACTTATACCCTTTGCCTTGTATACCCAAGAAATGGGTCTTGTAGTCATTTGGAGACTTAAATAAGAGGGAGGAGATGGACAGCCGCACTCCAATAAAGTGTAAAAAAATGGTACCTTTTATTCCAGTAAAACGAAAACTACAACAGCAAAAAAAACTCCAAACAGTGGGGTAACAGAGCTGACGCGTTTCACATCAATAACCGATGCTTACTCATAGCTAAACAATAATAAAAACAATCTCATTTATAGAAAAAAGTCCAAAAACCATCTGATGGTCAATTCAATTTGTGATAGGTCCTGGCTGATGTCAGTAATCACACACACCTGTTGGAGAGATGCAATAGAACAAAGGCAACTCCTACTAAAGCCAGGTAAAAAGATAATGTAAAAGTCGGCTGATGAAAAACAGTCAATACAATCTAGTTACAACAATCATAGTATTTACCCCTAAGAAAATATATGTAAAATAAGATAAAATAAAATGCAATAAATGTAGGTTTAAAAATTGCATATAAAAACCTCCTGGTTAAAAAAAACATATATCCATCTCAACAGGAATACCATTATGTATTTTATGTTGGTGATCGTCAATTGTGAACGTGTGTAGGAAAAAGAGATGGAGACAGACACAGCACTTTAACCAGTAGTGTGAATCACCCTTCATAGGGTGTGTGAATAACACCGTGGCTAGTGAAAAGATGATATCTTTGTGTGTGGTGTGCTGCAAAAAAAGGGAGGAGATGACAATCAATAAGGTCATCGAGATAGTGTCATAACTAGTGTGTGAAAGGGGAGTTGATCAGACCAACAAAGGGTCATATAAATGCTGGAAAAAGATCAGCAATCAAAGATTGTTAATGGGCTGTCCAGCTGGACATTAATAGTAAGACCAGTGTGAATGTGCAAAATTCCATATCGTAGTGAGGATATGTGGAACGATGATCGGTGAGGGTAAAACAAAGTGTGTTTTGTGTGGTCCCCTAAAAAAAGGGGGGGGGGGATCGATGAAACTATGGGTGTGAATGAATGTATTAAAGCTGCAGGGCAATTAAATCTATTTAAGTTAATACATGTCACTAGCAGCCCCGGTGTGAAAGGGGCATGTAAATAAAAATGTGGGGGGAAAAAAGCGTATAGAAAGCATCCTGCTAAGTGACATGAATGTGTAAAGAAAGCTGCAGGGCAATTAAATCTATTTACGTTAATACATGTCACTAGCAGCCTCGGTGTGAAAGGGGCATATAAATAAAAATGTGGGGGAAAAAAACGTATAAAAAGCATCCTGCTAAGTGACATGGGAATGTGAGGAAGGTGGACAATGAAAATGAAAAATGTTGAATAAAAAAACAAATACAAAAAAAGGACCATGTGACTAGCACATATCTGTGAAATTCAACCTATGTGTATCTAGACATACGATTGGCAGGTGCGTACATTTGTGCGGAATGTCTCCTGTGTATGTATAGAACTAGAGGTAGTGAGTGGGCTAAATAATAGTGTAAAGATATCCCAGAAAAAGGGAAAAGCACACCCACTTTTATTATATGAAAAAAAGTCCTGTTTATGGAATGTTTGTACATAGTTTATAAGATGTTCTCAATAGGTTTAAAATAGAACCCATATATAAAAGGATATGTGTTTAGCTCATACTTCGTGATGATACACCATTGAAACACGATGCATGGACAGTGCATGGATATCCATCGCCCTGGACATAGATAAGTGTATATGCAAATAGTCACTGGTGTGACAGTCCAGGTGGACGTTAAGCACATGGACAGAACAATCTGTGGGGTATACTTTATGTCTGATATGAGGGATGTAAAGTTTGTATCAACATTACAGACATCTAAAGAGGTCGGTGGCATGAATGAACGGGCACATATAAAGGAGTGCATCCGTGTATGACGCGTATTTATGTGAAGCAGCTGTTTGCAGAAAGGTCACTCAGGCATGAAAAAGAACAGCCCATAATGGTGGCATCACAACCAGCCTCTATAGAAAGGAAACAGCGGGTAATGCCCTCCTTAGGGCAGACACTGCACACCCAGGTCATACCATCCGTGGCGTACCATACAGCCAATTTTTGAGGCTTAAACGCCTCTGCAGTTTACCAGATGATTTTTCTAGGGAGGCTGGCGATATGTCCCATAGATTTTTAGATAGAGGCTACCCTATTAAAACTATCAAACAAGCTCTTTCTAAGGCAAGTCGTGTTCCAAGGGCTGAGTTACTAGGTGCCGTAGGCACCTCTACTCACAAACCCCTGGACACCCCTTTCAGGGACATTCCCGTCTTGGAGTTTAATAAGATTAAACATACAATTGACAAATATTTGTCCATTCTGTACAATGACGGGACATACCAACAAATCCTACACAAAGGTATTAAAACAGTATCTCAGCGGGCACCTACGTTGGGTGGCAGATTGTCACCCAGCCTGTTCCAGAGCCAACGCACTGGTGTTAATTGGTTACAGTTTCCGGGTACATACAAATGTGGCACCAAAGATTGTAGGTATTGTGGCCACATAAAAACAGGCCAACATGTTCACTCATACTCTTGCGAGAAGAGCTTTGAAATCAAGCATTTCATTAATTGTAACACCAAGTACCTCATTTATGTCATTGGTTGTGATATATGCCACCTTCAATATGTAGGACGGACCATACGCAGACTAAAAGATCGTCTGTCCGATCACCGGTATGACATCGAGAAAAGTCACAACACCAATGTTGCCAATCACTGGAAAGATATACATTTTAAAGATGTATCCATTCTCACCATCCAGGGCATCGAGAAAATCATCACTCCCATTAGGGGAGGGGACAAGTTCAAGATCCTCTGCAAAAGAGAGGTATTTTGGATTTTCTCCCTCCACACCAGGATCCCCAATGGGATGAACTTTGAGTGGGATGTATCCCACTTTTATGATTAAAGGAGAACTTCCTTTTCTCCACTTATATACACTTTGATGGTTTTTCTCTTTTTTTTCCCTAAAATGTTTGGCCATGACCTAATTATATCTCTTTTTTTTCATACCTGAGTGACCTTTTTGCAAGCAGCTGCTTTACATAAATTTGTGTCATACACGGATGCACTCCTTTATATGTGCCCGTTCATTTATGTCACCGACCTCCTTAGATGTCTGCAATACTGATACAAACTTTACACTCTTCATATCAGACATGTAGTACACTTTACAGATTGGTCTGTCCATGCGCTTAATGTCTACCTGGACTATCACACCAGTGATTACTTGTACCAGGCATACCCCACTTTTAAGTACACAATGGGACCAGAGCATGTATGTAAAACGAAAATGTACTTAAAGTGAAACCATACCCTTTTTCACTTCTAGGGGGTCAGGGGCTGTAGTGGGGGTGTCAAGAGCTGTAGTTGAGGTCCCAGGGGCTGTAGTGGGGGTGTCAGGGGCACACTGGAACAGGGTGGGGTATGATCTCGGAGTTTCAGCTCCTTCTTCTGTGGCTTCAAAATGTCTGTACAGTACTTGTAAGGCACTTAACATACACTCGCGGGTATGTCCTTACTCGCGAGTGTATGTAAAGTGAGTGTACTTAAAGCGGGGTATGCCTGTACATATATTTATCTATGTCCAGGGCGGCGGATATGACCCATTATATATCTCTTTTTCATGCCTGAGTGACCTTTCTGCAAACAGCTGCTTCACATAAATACGTGTCATACACGGATGCACTCCTTTATATGTGCCCGTTCATTCATGCCACCGACCTCTTTAGATGTCTGTAATGTTGATACAAACTTTACATCCCTCATATCAGACATCAAGTATACCCCACAGATTGGTCTGTCCATGTGCTTAACGTCCACCTGGACTGTCACACCAGTGACTATTTGCATATACACTTATCTATGTCCAGGGCGATGGATATCCATGCACTGTCCATGCATCGTGTTTCAATGGTGTATCATCACGAAGTATGAGCTAAACACATATCCTTTTATATATGGGTTCTATTTTAAACCTATTGAGAACATCTTATAAACTATGTACAAACATTCCATAAACAGGACTTGTTTTCATATAATAAAAAAATATAAAAGTGGGTGTGTTTCACACCCATAGTTTCATCGATTTTCCCCCCCCCTTTTTTTTAGGGGACCACACACACATTGTTTTACCCTCACCGATCATCGTTCCACATATCCTCACTACGATATGGAATTTTGCACATTCACACTGGTCTTACCATTAACAATCTTTGATTGCTGATCTTTTTCCAGCATTTATATGACCCTTTGTTGGTCTGATCGACTCCCCTTTCACACACTAGTTATGACACTATCCCGATGACCTTATTGATTGTCATCTCCTCCCTTTTTTTGCAGCACACCACACACAAAGATATCATCTTTTCACTAGCCACGGTGTTATTCACACACCCTATGAAGGGTGATTCACACGTCTGGTTAAAGTGCTGTGTCTGTCTCCATCTCTTTTTCCTACACACGTTCACAATTGATGATCACCAACATAAAATACATAATGGTATTCCTGTTGAGATGGATATATGTTTTTTTTTTTTTTTACCAGGAGGTTTTTATGTCATTTTTAAACCTGCATTGCATTGTATTTTATTTTATCTTATTTTAGATATATTTTCTTAGGGGTAAATACTATGATTGTTGTAACTAGATTGACTGTTTTTCATCAGCCGACTTTTGCATTATATTTTCACCTGGCTTTAGTAGGAGTTGCCTTTGTTCTATTGCATCTCTCCAACAGGTGTGTGTGTGTTGTGTGTGTGTGTGTGTGTGTGTGATTACTGGCATCAGCCAGGACCTATCACAAATTTAATTGACCATCAGATGGTTTTTGGACTTTTTTCTATAAATGAGATTGTTTTTATCATTATGTTTAGCTATGAGTAAGCATCGGTTATCGATGTGAAACGCGTCAGCTCTGTTACCCCACTGTTTGGAGTTTTTTTTTGCTGTTGTAGTTTTCGTTTTACTGGAATAAAAGGCACCATTTTTTACACTTTATTGGAGTGCGGCTGTCCATCATCTCCTCCCTCTTATTTATGATTTGTGCATTGCCTGCACCCATCGGGTTTTGAACCATACTCACCGCTGAAGTGCATTTGTCTGGAGCGGCGGTTTTCTTTCTCTAGTCATTTGGAGACCTACCCAGAGAAGAAATGCTATTCTTGTTTCTCTCTCACGCATATGGCCATCAAGATTTGACGTGGTATAGGTTTCTACGCTCCTGTTTCCAGTGTTGAATGCTCTGCTAGAGGTCCATCAGATCATTCTTCCCTGGTTCTTACCATGTCTCTACAAACCCCATGTAGTAAAACCCTTTTGTAAAGCCAACCCTTCTTGGCAAAAACGTTTTTTTTCTCCCAAGAAGGCATTCTAATAGATCTTAAAGAGTTCCTACTGGCAAATAGGCACACAGCCCATCCACCTATAATCTAGGTGGGTAGGCTGTGTGCCTATTCACCAGTAGGAACCTATATAATCTCCAAAATTAAAGTCAAAGGCATGGGAAAATGTTTGTATGGCGGTCACCCAAGCAGAACTCTGATCTATTGCAAACCCCTCTCTGGAGAATCCAATAATATGGTTGGAACAACTCCCCTATGCCTCAAAAAGCAGAACAGAAAACACTGGTCATCTCCTGGCTACTATTGTCAGATCAGAGACCCCTAACTTATGTAAGAGAATTACCTGACAGTAATGGTTGTACGTTCACCAGCCACTTTTAGGTACACGTTGCTAGTACCGGGTTGCACCCCCTTTTTCCTTCAGAACTGCCTTAATTCTTCATTGCATAGATTCAGCAAGGTGTTGGCAACATTACTCAGAATTTAGTCCATATTGACATGATAGCATTATGCAGTTTCTGCAGTTGTCAAATACACATTCATGATGCAAATCTTCCCTTCCACCCACATCCCAAAGGTGCTCTATTGGATTGAGGTCTGGTGACTGTGCAGGCCATTGGAGTACAGTGAACTCATGATCCTGTTCAAGAAACCAGTTTGAGATGATTTGAGCTTTGTGCATTATCCTGCTGGAATTGTCCATCAGAAGATAGGTACACTGCAGTCATAAAGGGATGGACATGGTCAGCAACAATACTCAGGCCGTGGCATTTAAACTATTCTCAATTGGTACTAAGGGGCCCAAAGTGCGCTAAGAAAATATCCCCCACACCATTACACCACCACCAGCATGAACCATTGATACAAGGCAGGATGGATCCATGCTTTAATGTTTACACCAAATTCTGACCCTACCATCTGAATGTTGCAGCTGAAAACGAGACTCCTCAGACCAGGCAATTTTTTTTTTCTCAATTTTCTATTGTCCTATTTTGGTAAGCCTGTGCGATTTGTAGCCTCAGTTTCCTTTTCTTAGCTAACAGGAGTGGCACCCAGTGTGGTCTTCTACTGCTAAAGGGGTTGTTTGTACTTTCCTGTCATTTTAACTGTAAAAGTATATAGTATAAATAAATTAGGTTGTCAAAAGTATTGGGTTCTGTATTGAGTTGGCCCACCCTTTGCAGCTATAACCGCTTCAACTCTTCTGGGAAGGCTGTCCACAAGGTTTAGGAGTGTGTCTATGGGAATGTTTGACTATTTTTCCAGAAGTGCATTTGTGAGGTCAGGCGCTGATATTTGACGAGAAGGCCTTGCTCTAATTCATACCAAAGGTGTTCTATTGGGTTGAGGTTGGGACTGTGCAGGCCAATCAAGTTCCTCCACCCCAAACTCGCTCATCCATGTCTTTATGGACCTTGCTTTTTGCACTTGTCCAAATAATTTGGTGCAGAGGGATTTGTTTTTAGGGGTTGGACTTGGCCCCTTATTTTCCAGTGAAGCAAACTCTTGGACATTTGTGAACAATGTCATGCTCCTAACTTTGTGGAGATGTCCCCTTCCTGTTCCAACATGGCTGTGCACAAAGCAAGGTTCATAAAGACATGGATGATTGAGTTTGTGGTGGGGAAACTTGACTGGCCTGTGGGTTGGTAGGGGATCAAATACTACTTTCCCTGAACTGCAGCTTAATGTGTAACATTTTGTATTGTGTTTTTTGCGGATCTTTGGTTGCTATTCTTTCTTCATTATTTAAAATTACCTATGGTAAATTATGGACCCTTAATTTTTTTTTTTTTGTGGGCAAACTTACATCAAATAAGTGTGTATGTATGTATGTATGTATGTGTGTATATATATATATATATATATATATATATATATATATATATATATATATATATAATGTATATGTGTGTATATATAACACACACACACACACTTGTGCTCATAAGTTTACCCTGACAGCATCAATGATTCCTTGGCCATTCTTTGGCTGAAGCCATTTATTATCAATCAACTGTTTTACTCTTTTTAAATCATAATGGCAACAGGCTACCCAAATGACCCTGATCAAAAGTTTACATACCCTGGTGATTTTGACCTGATGACACAAGTTGACATAAAGGGGTTTGAATGGCTATTAGGCTGGATTCACACCTATGCATTTTTTGTGCTTTTGCAGATTTGTACTACAGTACCATGGTTTCCTATGGAACATGTCCTGTAGTTCAAATCTGAAAAATGCAAAAAGTGTGTGTGTGTGTGTGTGTGTGTGTGTGTGTATATATATATATATATATATATATATATATATATATATATATATACACACACACACACACACACACACACACACACACACACACACACACACACACACACACACACACACACACACATATGTGTGTGTGTGTGTGTATGTGTATATATATATATATATATATATATATATATATATATATATATATATATATATATTCAATGAGTTTCTGGACTCCTGACAGACCCTTGCATCTTTCATCTAGTGCTGCACTGACGTTTCTGGATTCTGAGTCATGGGGAAAGCAAAAGGATCTGCGGGAAAAGGTAGGTGAACTGTATAAAACTAAAAGATATAAAAAGATATCCAAGGAATTGAGAATGGCAATCAGCAGTGTTCAAACTCCTAATCAATTTCTCCAATCCAGAATTTTCGCCAGCTTTAGCAACCACAAAATACTTACACTGGAACATATTGGAGAATGCAAGTGTGTCCTAGATCCTAGTGGAAGGGAAAATGCCAAAATTACAAGATCTGGGACATGAACATAAACCTAAGTGGCTACAATACCATCAATTAACCACTTCTCTACTTTGGGTGTTTTTCAGATTTGGTGTTTACAAGACTAAAACAGTTTTTTTTTTGCTAAAAAATTAGTTAAAACCCCCAAACATTATATATATTTTTTTCTAACACCCTAGAGAATAAAATGCCGATCATTGCAATACTTTTTGTCACACCATATTTGTGCAGCGGTCTTGCAAGCGCACTTTTTATGGAAAAAAAACTTTTTTTTTTTTAAATAAAAAAAATAAGACGGCAATAAATTTGGCCCAATTTTTTTATATATTGTGAAAGATGTTACGCCGAGTAAAATGATACCCAACATGTCACGCTTAAAAATTGCGCCTGCTCGTGGCATGGCGTCAAACTTTTACCCTTAAAAATCTCGATAGGCGACGTTTAAAAAATTCTATAGGTTGAATTTTTTGAGCTAGAGAGGAGGTCTAGGGCTATAATTTCTCTCGCTCTAACGATCGCAGCGATACCTCACTTGTGTGGTTTGAACACTGTTTTCATATGCGGACGCTTCTCACGTATGCGTTCGCTTCTGCGCACGAGCTCATCGGGACAGGGCGCTTTAAAACATTTTTTTTTTTTTTTATTATTTTTTACACTGGAAAAAAAAAATTTGATCACTTTTATTCCTATTACAAGGAATGTAAAACATCTCTTGTAATAGAAAAACAGCATGACGGGTCCTCTTAAATATGAGATCTGGGGTCAAAAAGACCTCAGATCTCATATTTAGACTTGAATGCAACAATTTTTTTTTTAATTTTGTCATTTGAAAAAATGACGACAAAAAAATGTCTCTTTAAGACGCTGGACGGGACTGACATTTTGACGTCACTTCCGCCCAGCAATTCTATGGGGACGGGTGGGGGCCATCTTGCCCTCCCTCGTATCCCCACAGAGCAGGCTGAAGCACCCGATCGCCTCCGGCGCTACCGACGGCTCAGGTAAGCGGCGGAGGGCACGGAAGAGCAGCAGGAGGGGGGGGGCCCTCTCCTGCCGCTGATAACGGTGATCTTGCGGCGAATCTGCCGCGGAGACCATTGTTATCTTTTACAGGACTGCACACACTAAAGATGGATACCTCGGTTGTGGCAGCAGCTGCTGCCGTTATCGAGATAGTCGCAAGGCGGTCGGGAAGTGGTTAAATACATATTTCTCTTATCGTCCATGGACGGACACAGCTCCTTAAGTCTTGACAAGTGGGTTATGTTCCCTGTTTACAGGAGAGGACTAGGCAGAAACATGTTAAATGGTTAAATACATGTTACATTAACAGAGTTGAACAGCCCCGCCCAGGGGGCGGTCCCTCCAGACATAACCCTCCTCACTGCAGCTTGCAGCCTCAGTTTCGTTCTGCCTAGCAAAGGAGATGGACGTATGGCTCCCTTTGGGCCCAGCGCCCTGAGGAGAAATTTTATTTTATTTTCTTTTCTTTTAATTTTTTCTTAAAGAATCTTCTTTCAACTGTCGGCTGAGAGACAGGCTGGATAATATAGATCCTTGTAGTCTTCTCAGTCCGACCAGCATGCGTGGACACACCTTTGCAAAGAGGCTTGGTCTGCCACGCCATACCTCATGACTCCTGAGGTGGCCGGTGAGCTTTGCTCCGAGGTCCACATATGACTGGGCTGTGGTGTTGTCTCCCTCACAGTGGACCGGGCCGACAGCTACCTCCATTGCGGTTGTAGTTCTGTCAGGAATGCGTCAGCGAATGCTCGCTCTGAGGTAAGTACAGTCCCTCCCGCTTA
Source organism: Rana temporaria (assembly GCF_905171775.1). NCBI lineage: Eukaryota > Metazoa > Chordata > Amphibia > Anura > Ranidae > Rana > Rana temporaria. The sequence goes on along the minus strand of NC_053489.1, from coordinate 430,196,976 downwards.
GGTGGGTTGGTACGGCTGGGCATTCCCGGGGTTTGGGGGGCCTTTTCTCCTCCCTCCCCTGCTCCTTTCCCTCTGCTGCATTGCAAACATTTGCCGCTGTCGGGGGGGGGGGGGGCTCCCTGAGGGGACTGTGTCTGGCCTGAGTTTTTCTGTGAGGTTTCTGTGTGTATTTTTTAATTTTTTTTACACTTTTAAAAGCCTTAGAGGCTTTTGCTGTTTAAATGCTGCGTTTTGCCGCCATTCGGCCGGCTCTGGCGCCATTTTTGGGGTGGTTTTCAATTGCATTGAAAATCCCCATTGGCGGCCATTTTGCCGTAGCCGCGCTCCGAGGACGTTTGGCGGCCATCTTGGCTGACCCCTAGTGCTGAATCCTACGGTTCACACAGGTCCCTCGGATGCCGCAGTCTCCTCACAGTATTTTTTCCTCCCCACACGCCGTGTGCTGTGGGCGGATGGCTCGCTGGGCAGCCTCCTCCTCGGTGAGTCCCCTGGGATACCCCCGACCAGCGCAGCGAAGGGTGAGTTGCCCTGCATAGGGCATTGGAGCTTCTGTAAATCAATGGCAATTTATACATACACACTATGTGTATGGGTTGCTCTATTGGAGTCAGTATCTGGTCCTTCCCCACCTGGGATCCCACAGATGTTTTTTTTTTTTTTTTTTTTACTGTTTGTCCTGGACACCTTGGTGTCAGGGTGGGGGACTGTGGACGGGCAGGGGTCAAAGGAGTGCCCTCCCCCCCCCCCTCTTATCTCCTGGGGAATGCTCTGTCACAGATGGAGCCATGGACCAGATACCTGGGGGTGCAGGATAAGGCACTTAGAGGTGCGCTTCTCACTGCTGTACGGGACTCCCTGTAGCTGGATAGTGCAGCTGGGTTTCCGCTGAGGGCTCGGTCTTTTTTGGGATCACACAAATCAGACCGCTCTGTGTAGGTTTTCCTTCTGTGCCCTTTCTTGCTATTTTTAAAAAAAACGCGGAATGAGAAAAGCCACTGAGGGCTTTTGTAGTCCCTCACCGCCTGGCGGCTCGGTGCCCCTTGAGGGGAGCCTTTTAAGAGAGTGGGCTTCTCCTCCGGTGGTGGACCCTCCGGGCGTCATGTATAGGTGACCACCCCCCCCTATTGCGGGACACCCCCGCTTGTATGAATTTGACTGAGAAGATCCGAAGTTCTGACCCGTTCCATGTCTATCATGCTGGGGTCTGTCTTGCGGCCTATTGTGGCCACTACTCTGGATCCCAGTCGCTCACTGAGTGAGCATTTTGAACCATACAGTGGAAGAATTCTCGCCTGCCACGCGGGAGGCCCGGGTTCGATTCCCGGCCAATGCAATGAGTACTTTACTCTCTCCCGAAGTTGTTAGGCTAACGGACCTGCAGGTCCAGGGCCCTGTATATGTCTGTGATGTTTCACTGGATGCCGCGCCCTTGATATCCAGGGCTTTGGTTTCTGAGATGGCGCCTTCTCTGGTTGGAATGCTGGTCTGCTGGCCAGGCCTCTAACATACGCCCTGACTGATTTACCCTTTTTGGGTGGGAGACCTTTGGGTCCTTGCTGGTTGACATTATCAAGGATGTCACTGGAGGGAAGAGCGCTCTCCTCCCTCAGGCTTCCAGGGGGAAGGGGCCCCGCCGTGGGCCGGGTCCTTCTTTTTCCAAAGCGGTCTTTTTCCGTCAGTCAGGGGCCGCGGGCGAACCTCCTGGGCCGACAAGGGCTCAGCTGGGGGGCTGATCCGTCCCTGGGTGCGTAAGCCAATTGCGCCGGCACCCGAACCCGCCAATGTATGTAGCTTCCCCTGCCCGTCTCTGAAGTGGGGGGTCGCCTTTGCTGTTAACAGCTCGGTGAACCTCCCTGCCCTCCGACAGTGGGTCTGTGAGGTGGTATCTTCGGGGTACTAGATAGGGTCCCTTCCGATCCACCGAACAGTTTTCTTCCCTCGTGTCTCCCTCTCCCGGCTCGGTCTGCCTTTGAGCAGTATGGGACTTGCTAAGCTGCGGTGTGATTTTATCTTTTCCGCAGGACTAGTGGTTTGAGGGACTCTATCTCGGTCCCAAGGATGGGCATGATCCATCCGATTTTGGGCTTCAAGGACCTAAAGGTCTTTGTGAATGATGGGTAGGTCCGCTCGGAATCCATTCGTTCAGTGGGGTAGCCACTTGCACTTCGGTGCAGAAGGTCATAGGTATGACCCACCATGGGGCTGCTACCTATATAGCTTTTAGCTGCGCTCCATCAGGGGGACTTTCTGGCGTCCTTGGACATAAGGACGCATACATGCTTGTTCAACTTTGCGCAAGTCATAGAGTTTTTCTGTGCCTCGCGATGAAGATGCCCACGGTCAGTTGTGGGCCTTCCTTTTGAACTGGTGCCAGCAGCCCAGCTAGCTCAGTCGGTAGAGCATGAGACTCTTAATCTCAGGGTCGTGGGTTCGTGCCCCACGTTGGGCGCCACCAATGATTTTCACCAAGGAGTTTTGAACTTATCCTATCCTTGTTGGGACAGCGAGGCTTTGCTGTCGTGGCTACTTAGACGACTTCCTGACTCAGAGGTTGTGTCTGTGGCTTTTCGGACCCTCCGTGAATTCGGGTGGGTGTTAAACATTTGGAGTCGGCCCTGGTTCCGACTCAGTTTGGAGTGCCTACGACTTCCGGACTCCTCGGTGGCAAGGGTCTTTTTTCTCCCTGGAGAACTTGCAGACTCTTCAGTCGGTGGTGATTATTGACATCACGCAATTGGTCTCTCCGTTTGCAAGCAAATTCTAGGTCTGTGGGTAGCCTCCTCCGAGGCGGTAGAGTATGCCTAGTTCCACACTCGTGTTTTTTCTTTTCCAGAGGGAAATGCTGTCGAATCTCTGGTCTCTGAATCATCAGATTCAGGTACGCCACCTAGTCAGTGTCTCTCTGAATTGGTGGCTGGGATCCCTGACTTTTCGGTCTGGGAGGTGGTTTCTTCCCTTCTGTGGAGATTACAACGGACGCCAACCTCTAGGGTTGTGAGGGCGTCTGGGGGGCCCGGTCGGCCCAGAGTCGATGGACGTGAGTGGACCTACGACCACACAGGCCTATATGCGCCCAATCTCGGTAACTGCCCAAGCTCGGGCCTGGTTAGCACCTGGGTGGGAGTCCGCCTGGAAATACCAGGTGCCGTAGACCTTGTCTACCGTTACCTGCCCTAGTACTGTGGGCGGTACTATGAGAGGCTATGCCTCTCCTCATGGTCGAGGGGGTTGCAAGGTCGTCCGATCTTGATTCAACCTAACAACGCCACGCCGGTGGCTTTGGGCTACCATCAGGTATGCCGGCAGGCGGGCTACTGGAGTCGCCTGATGTTGAATCAGGACAACTGGTCTTGGTACATGGAGTCAACTCCCTGGCAGGAGGTGAGCCTCGCAGGGCATGGATCTCCTAGCCACTCGTCTCAGCCACAGGGGTATCAAGGTTAGTGGCCAGATCTAGCGATCTGGTACAGACGTGCAAGTTGCGCTGGTGGCCCTGTGGGGTCTGTCTCGGCGACTTTTATGCCTTTCCCCCATTGTAGTGGCTTCCCCACAGAGTGGAGGCTGAGGAATCCCGACGATTTTAATAGCTTCAGATCCTGGGTGCGCCGATTTCGGCCGCCTGGTAGCCAGGGCAGGAGGTCCTCCTGTCTCGAGGTCCCATACTTCCTCCTGTTGTACAGTCACTGACTTGCTCAACAGGGCTATTGGAAGCCAGACTTTAAGGGACCGGGGTCTGTCCGACCCGGTCACCTCAACAATGCTGAGGGCACGGTAGTCAGTCTTCCGGTGAACCTACCGTCGTGTCTGGCGGACCTACATCTCTGGGTGCAAAGAGATGGAGTGACGTCCACGGACGTACTCGGGGTCCATCGGCCTGCTGTTTTTACAGCTTGGTGGATCAAAAAATTAGCTTAGAGCACCGTTTGGGGGCAGATTTCAGCCTTGGCTGTGTTCTTTCAGTGGCCTTTCTGCGGCCGTTCCCTGGTGGGTACCTTTTTTTGTGGAGGGGGCTTATCCTATACCTTACCCCCCCTTGGCCCATCTTTTCCCCCATGAGTTTTGACTCTGGCGCTCTCGGTTCTTCGGGAATCTTCCTTTTGGAAACATCAGAGAGATTTTCTCTTGACACGATCTCAGAAGTGGCCCCTTTAAGTGGCTTTTACCTCTGTTAGAGGGGTTTCTGAGTTGGCGCTCTTGTCTTGCAAGCCGCCATGTTTGATCCTTCATAGCCTTAGGTGCGTCCGCGACCTACCCTTTTTCCGAAGGTGGTTTCGGCTTTTTTGCCAGAATAAAGACATTGTTTCTCACATCTTTCTGTCCTCGCCGCCGCATCCTGCGGAGGTTGCCTTTCATACTTTAGGCGGGGTACGCACTTTGCGGGTATACTAGCCTGCTACTGCTCAGTTTCGGAAGATCTGACTCTTTAGTGTCGGTGTCTGGTCCACAAAAGGGGGACTGACGATCTCGTTGCCCACCATTTCTCGGTGGATCAGGTAGGCTCATACAGGCCTGTGTTCTTAAGGGGCGGGCCCCCCTTTTCCGGTCCGACAACATGCGTCGGTCTCAGGTGTGCGAGGCGGCGACTTGGTCGTCCGTTCACAGCCTTTCCAGAATTTACATGGTTGCTGTGAGTGCATCTTCTGATGCTTTTTTTCGCCCGCTAGTGTTTGCAGGCGGCCGTTTGAAGTTGCATCTCCTCCGTTTGAGGAGCTCTGCTTGTTTTGGGGTGAAGTTAAAATTGGTTTTACTGATATATTTCCCACCCCTCGTTTTTTGACACTGCTTGGGGACGTCCCACTTGTCAAGACTTAAGGAGCTGTGTCCGTCCATGGACGATAAGAGAAAATAGTATTTTTTGTACTCACCGTAAAATCCTTTTCTCTGACGTCCATGGACGGACACAGCTCCCACCCCTCCTTTTTAGGTTTGTACTGCTTGTTACGAACTGAGGCTGCAAGCTGCAGTGAGGAGGGTTATGTCTGGAGGGACCGCCCCCTGGGCGGGGCTGTTCAACTCTGTTAATGTAACATGTATTTAACCATTTAACATGTTTCTGCCTAGTCCTCTCCTGTAAACAGGGAACATAACCCACTTGTCAAGACTTAAGGAGCTGTGTCCGTCCATGGACGTCAGAGAAAAGGATTTTACGGTGAGTACAAAAAATCCTATTATTGCAACAAATATAGATTTGCAGTTAATAGATCGGAAACGAAATTTGAAGAAATATTAATGAACGAAAGCCAACTAAATAATTATCTACGATATATGGGTTAATACTCCCTTCAGGACCCCTTAGAGAGTTCACAGCAATGAAAAATGGGGGGAAAAGAGATAAGGAGATCAATATCAGTAACTGAATGGGAAAAAATATTTGAAATAATTCATAAAACATCTATAGCAAATAAATATCAAAGATTACAAAATAGTAATGAGATGGTATTGGAGCCCTGTAGCGTTAAATAAAATAAATAGAGGACAAACAGATATTTGTTAGAGATGTAGGATGGAAAAGGTCACTATGGAACACATTTGGTTTGAGTGTTTAATGGTGAGAAAGCTCTGGAAAACAGTCTGAGATATATAAAAAAAAAATCCAAATATAGATACCTCATTATTATCTCAGATGCCAGAATCAATAAAGACCATTAAGAAGGATATTTTTCACCATATGACATCAGAAACTAGAACAATATAATAGCCCACAAATGGAAAGAAAATTAAAAGTCCAAATATAGCAGAATGGATATGTGAAATTAACGAAATACAATGGGGTCAATTCACAAAGAGAAACGTTATTGGTTTCCTTCAGGTGTTAAATTACCGCCCCTTATTTAACGCTAGCAAACATGGTATTCACGAAAGCTATAATCGTTATTCAACATAGTCGTTATGGTTTTCAACTGACTCGTTATCCAATCGTTATGCTAACTACTCAAGAGTTATTTTAACGTCCCAAATCGTAATAATAACGTCTAAGATCGTTAAATAACGCTGGAGAGATGCATTCTGGGAGCAGAAGGGGAGGAGAACAGCTGCATGTGGAAAAGAGCAGATGCAGAGAGAGAGACACAAGCAAAACACACGTGGAGATTGAGCATGTGATGTGCATAACTTCTCTGTGTGCGTTTTTCTAAAGCCATGTCTATTTCCTCATACAGAGAATAAATCATTGGAGATGATAATCGGAATTTAGTCATCACCTGGGTTTCAGAAAAGTCATCCAAAATATTACGTGAACGGAATACACGTTTATAAATCTGAACAACTTTCTAATGTGTTCTTCTTCGCCTCTGGATAATTTTAAGTTTAAATAGAGCATGGTTCCATCTTGCCCAAAACTACTAAAAACTTCACTACACTACAAAAATCGCCAAAAGCTTCCTCTAACAATGAAATATCGCCAGGGAAATGTCATAACGACACCCTGAGGAAGGTGCTATGTAACGATTGCTTAACGATCGATAAATGTCAAAAAAATCTTTGTGAATTGCACTTCTGTACATATTTAACGATTTGACTTGTTAAAACAACGGTCGAATCCTTCAATAACGATCCACACCTTAAAATATCGGTTCCGTGTAGTGAAACGTTATTTGATGATTTTTCAAAGCGTTAAATCGTTTAGTGAATTGAACTAGCTTCAATAACGTGCAAAATCGTTAAAATAACCGGAATCTGGAAATAAAGCTTTGTGAATTGACCCCAATATATGGAAAGACAGATCAATGTAGCATTTATGGTTGTGGCCAAAAAGCAACATTTTGGTCTCCTCACTCCAAATCACTTTGTGTCAGAAGGCTTGAGGCTTGTCTGTGCTGTTTGGCGTATTGTAAGCGGGATGCTTTGTGGCATTTGCGTAGTAATGGCTTTCTTCTGGTGACTTGACTATGCAGCCTATCTTTCTTCAAGTGCCTCCTTATTGTGCATCTTGAAACAGCCACACCACATGTTTCAGAGAGTCCTGTATTTCACCTGAAGGTTTTTCTTTGCATCCCAAACTGTTTTCCTGGCAGTTGTGGCTGAAATTTTAGTTGGTCTACCTGACCATGGTTTGGTTTCAACAGAACCCCACTTATTGATTAGTTTGTTTTCAATTTATTTTTATTGATCTTTTTCTCATATACAAAAAATATTCATTAAAACAAGATTCTATCACATTATACATCTATTTCTATTCAATATCTCGAATAGGTATACCAGCAGAGGTGATAAAATACCACCAAAAGAAATCTCTATTTTGTGGGGAAAAAAGGAAGCCAATTTTGTTTGGGAGCCACGTCGCACAACCGCGCAATTGTCATTTAAAGCGATGCAGTGCCGAATCGCAAAAAGGGGCCTGGTCCTTTACCTGCATATTGGTCCCAGTCTTAAGTGGTTAAGAACTGGGGCATGTAAACTTTTGATCAGGGTCATTTGGGTAGTTTCTGTTGTCATTATGATTTTAAAGAGTAAACGCAGTTGATCGATAATAAATGTCTTCAGCCAAACACTAACCATGAGTGAAAGAGGTTTTTGTGTTATTCATATTCTCTGAAAAATGGCCAAGAAATCATAAATTGTGTGTGTGTGTGTGTATAATATATATATATATATATATATATAATGTATAATATATATATATATGTGTGTGTGTGTGTGTGTATATATATATATATATATATATATATATATATATATATATATATATATTAGTCATGGCCAAAATTGTTGGCACCCCCAGAAAATTTTCCAGAAAATCAAGTATTTCTCACAGAAAAGTATTGCAGTAATACATGTTTATTCCCTTTTGTGTGTATTGGAACAAAACAAAAAAAAGGGGAGGAAAAAAAGAAAATTGGACATAATGTCACACAACTCCAAAAATGGGCTGGTCAAAATTCTTGGCACCCTTTCAAAATTGTGGCTAAATAAGATTTTCAAGCATGTGATGCTCCTTTTTAAACTCAGCTGGGGCAAGTAACAAGTGTGGGCAATTTAAAAATCACACCTGAAAGCGGATAAAAAGAGAGTCCACTTAGTCTTTGCATTGTGTGTCTGTGTGTGTCACACTAAGCATGGACAACAGAAAGAGGAGAAGAGAACTGTCTGAGGACTTGAGAACCAAAATTGTGGAAAAATATCAACAATCTCAAGGTTACAAGTCCATCTCTAGAGATCTAGATTTGACTTTTGTTCATAGTGCGCAACATTATCAAGAAGTTTGCAACCCATGGCACTGTAGCATATCTCTCTGGGAGTGGACAGAAGAGAAAAAAAATTGATGAAAGGTTGCAACGCAGGATCGTCCAGATGGTGGATAAGCAGCCCCAAACAAGTTCCAAAGAAATTCAATCTGTCCTGCAGGCTCAGGGAGTATCAGTGTCAGTGCAAACTATCCGTCGACATTTAAATGTAATGAAATGCTATGGCAGGTAGGGGTGTCAAATTTAATTGGTGCATCGCGATTCGGGTGTCCCCGATGCGGCACCGATGCAGGCAAATCGCAATAATCGATGTTTAGCCTCACCCCTCCCGGGAGAGCGCTCCGTTCAGATGTTACCTTGTTTCTCAGTGTTTGTATATGGCACACTCATGTGACTGCCTGGCCCGCCTCTCTCCTCTCTGCTTTTACGTCTCACGTCTCTCCTGGCATCAGCCCCGCCCACTGACTGTAACTCAGATCAGTAGAAAGGCTGACGCCAGGTGAGAGGAGAGAGGCGGGCCGGGCAGTCAGTCAGTCACATTAGCGTGGCATATTCAAACACTGAGAATTCCCTGCTGACGAGAGAATGGACGAGAGCTGGAATGGAGATCGGGGGATGGTGAGCAGGCAGATCGCCCATCTCATTACATGGCTGCAATGACATAAGTTCCCTCCAATCATCCTCTGTGCTCAGAGCAGCATGTAAGTACAGAGGAGGAGGGGGTGCTGTGATCCGGGGACACGGGGGGTACGGGCATGTAGTGGAATCTGATGTATTGTCACCTGTGATAAGTCATTGTCACTGCAGGCAGGGACTGGGCTGTATGGAGGAGAAATATAGACCATTCCCTGTACTATGTCCGCAGTCTCTGATCATCTCCTGTAGCATGACCGCAGTCTCTGACCATCTCCTGTAGCATGACCGCAGTCTCTGACCATCTCCTGTAGCATATGCAAAAAAGGAAAAAATTACCACGCTAAACAACACTAACATAAGTTGTAACAACAAAAGTGACATACACACCAAAAGTACAAAGGAGAAAAAACGGAGTTGCGCTGTGTGAAAAATAAAAAATATACTAGACAATGTAATTAACAGTTAAGTGAATGGAATGTGATATGAAAATACCACAATTTAATAATTCAGTCCTGTTGTTCAATAAAGTTCAAACAAGAAGTGAAAATAATAATTTGTGTCCATAAATTATATCCGGTAAAAAGTAAGTACACCCTAAACGTGGAAAGCAATCCTGATGATCAATGAAGTTCAGCCAGAAAGTGAAGATTGGTTTAATCGTAACACTGATGTAAATAACCACCACCACCAGAAATCACCATATAAAATGGAGGCTTACCAGATGGCAAGCATAAACCAGCTTTTGGCTGTAAACCCCACCACTATAATTTCTCTAGTGGTGTTAACTCCTCCCCAGTCCGTAAAGGGCGGGGAAGGTGTCAGACAAAATGCTGTAACTGAGAGTACCGCCACCTATCCAAATTCCAAACGTCGGTTCGAGATTTCAGTTCTTCATAAGTCCTAATTTCACCATCTTTTATTATGTCCCCCAAGTGTACTTCCTTTTTTTTTAATCCAATTCCCCCCGATTTTTTTTTTCCCCTGGTGCAAAATATGCGTTTTCTTTTAAGTTAATTAGTGGAGAATTACATTTCATATCCAGTTGTGCCATGGTCCTATCCCACGCCTTCAAAGTGTCTCGTGTTAGATCAAAAGTTTTATTTAAATCTCTAAATTGTGCAGGAATCCAAATTATATTACTTAAAAGTGCCCTAGCTTGTGCTTTTTCTATTTGAACCCACCTCTTCCCTTGTCTGTCTCTAGCCCATTCAACCACTTGGGACAAAACCACCGCTTTATGATATTTCCTTATATCGGGAACTGCCAGCCCCCCCATTTTTTTATCTTGTTTTAAAATTGCCAGAGAAATCCTGTGTTTTTTGTTTTTCCAAACGTAGTTCAAGAGTAATGACTTCAGGATTCTAAGGTATTGCTGTGGCAGGGCTATATGGATCAATTGGAATTTATTAGTAGTATAGTATTTTAGGTACTAAGATCATTTTTACAGTATTAATGCGTCCTATCCAGGATATGGGCCTATTGCTTATTTTTTTAATCTAATTTTTAATCTCGTTTAACAGAGGTATGAAGTTTATTTTATAGATCTTCTTAACCGAATTGGCAAGCCTAATCCCCAGGTATTTTAATTCTTTTGTCCAAGGGAATTGGCAGATCTCTCTCAGCCTCCTTTCATCCTTTTTATTTAAATTAATATTTAGAATTTCAGATTTTGTAACATTAATCTTGAAATTCGAAATATCGCCATATTGTAATAAAACCTTAGTCAGCTTGGGGATTGTGTTTAGGGGATTAGTCACATAAAATAGGATATCATCCGCGAACGCCGATAGTTTATGTTCCTCACCCTCCACTTTGATCCCGGGGTCTCTGCGGATCGTGGCTAATAATGGTTCTAGGGATATAATAAAAAGTAGGGGAGAGAGAGGACATCCCTGCCTTGTCCAGTTCTTCATTTCGAAGGAGTCCGAGAGAGTACCATTAATTTTGATTTTTGCCGAAGGGGCGTGATAGAGTGTGTTAACCCAGCTAATAAATCTCTGCCCCAATCCCATCGCCTCGAGGGTTAGGTTCATGAGTCCCAAGTCTACCCTGTCAAATGCTTTTTCGGCATCCACTGACAGGAGTAGACCTGGGGGACTCATTCTCCCTTATTTTCTGAAGCAGGAGAAGCGCTCTTATACCGTTATCTTTCCCTTCTCTGTCGGGAACGAACCCCACCTGATCAGGATGGATCAATAAGTGAATAAACTCTTTCAACCCCCCTGCTAGAATTTTGGCAAAGAGCTTTATGTCTGTATTTAATAACGAAATTGGCCGATATCCTGCGCAGGAGGAGCCGTCCTTACCTTCTTTTAAAATTAATGTAATTGCGGCTGCAAGCACTTCCTTACTCAAGTCAAACTCTACCCCGAGACCATTAAAATAATTGCACAGTTTCGGTATTAAGATACTACTGAATTTTTTGTAGTGTAATACGGTGAACCCATCGGGTCCTGGGCTTTTCCCACTAGCTGTGTTTTTCAAGGCAATTTTAATTTCCTCTTCAGTTATTGGTCTATCTAGACTAAGTCTATCAATATCCCCAATCTTCGTGAGTCCTCCCCCTTCTAAGAAATCTCGAATTTTAGCCTCTTTTTCTCCCGTTTGCCACCTATTCTGACTAATCGTATATACCTCTTCGTAATAATTTTTGAATGTTTCTGCGATCTTTTTATTAGAATACACCAACTCCCCGTTTTTCTTCTTAATTTTCTCTATGTAATTTCTCGTTTTCTTTTTTTGAACCATTTTGGCGAGATGTTTACTAGCCTTAATACCCCATAGGTATCTCTCGCTGGCAATACTATTTAATCTTTAATTGGCTTCTTGTTCTATAACCCTGTTCTTTATGTTTTTGTTCCAGACTCGCTATTTCTTTACTCAAGGCATTAAGCTTGCCCTTTCTCTCTTTTTTTCTCCCTCACACCCTCAGCAATTAATATCCCTCTAATATACACTTTATGCATCTCCCAGAGAGTGGCACTGGAGATCCCTTCCGTGTCATTAGTTAGAAAAAATAGTTTAAGTTCCTCTTCCACCCTTCCTACCCTTTCTTCGTCTCTTATCAGCTCTTCATTAAGGTGCCAAGGGGGATGTTGATCCAAATGAGCCGAGGTCTTTAAAATCATCGTTATCGGGGCATGATCCGACATAGTCATAATTTCAATCCCGGTCCCCGTAACCTTGTCTAGTAGCCTGTGGTCTAACAAAATGCAATCTAGCCTAGAGTACGTCCCATGTGGAGGAGAGAAGAACGTGTAATCCAGTGTGTTTGGGTGCTGTACCCTCCATACATCAACCAGCTGGCAGTCCTGCATCTTGCGTCTTAATTTTTTAAGCAGTGCGTTATTTGTCTCCTTCACTTGGGACGTACTATCAACGGCCGGACTCATACACAAGTTGAGATCTCCCATAAGAATCGTATAGCCCTCCGCAAAATTATTTAGCCTTCCGAAGATTCTGTCTAAATATGTTATTGAGTTTGTATTAGGGGCGTAGATGTTTGCAAGTGTATACCTGTTATTCCCCAATTTCCCTTTTAGGAATAAATACCTTCCTTCCGGATCCGACAGTCTCGCCTCTAGGACGAACCCTGTCCCTCTTGCAAATCCAATCGCCACGCCCCTAGCACGTTTAGAAATCGAATCCCAGTAAAACCACGTTGAAAACATGGGAGAATAAAGCTTGACATTAGACTCCAGTGTCAAATGCGACTCCTGAATAAAAACTACGTTCGCTCTGTAACCTCCAACCTCGTCTAGTATCTTGTGTCTTTTCCCTAAAGAGTTTAACCCCTTAACATTATATGACAGAAACTTTAGCTCACCCATAGCTCCCTATTCGGCGATACCCCATATTTTGCATAGAAAGTCCCAAAGAGCCCCCTTCCCCCTCACCCACCCCCCCTAGGCCTATACCTGACCTCTGAACCGTGGGTGGTCTCAATTCCCATCTTTCACCGATTCAATTACGTGAGTTAGGTTTTAGGTTGCGCAACCCCTATCGCCAGTTCCCCTCGCAAACTGGGGGGACAGGGAAAAGGGGCGGGAATCCCGCCCCCACCCGACTCCCCATTCCCCCCCACCCGCTCCTCCCCCCCCCACTCCCATGTGCCACCCACACCACCTCCCCACACCCTTCTATTCATGACATTACACTAAACTCTATTCTATCCACTCCGGTATATCTATGACCGGCAAGCCTAATTTATGACAGAAAACTTCCAGCTCTTCCGGGAAAGTTAGTCTGGCCGTCACGCCGTCTTTCTTCCCAATAAGACAGGCAGGGAAGCCCCATTGGTACGCAATCTCCAATAGGCGCATTTGTGCGAGAAGCGGTTTCAATAGTCTCCTTCGTGTCAGAGTTTCCCAGGCTAAGTCTGTAAAGATCTGGATTTCTGCTCCTTTACTCAGAGGTGGTTTACGTCTTAAACTTGTCCAAATTTCAGCCTTATCTTCAAAGAAACTAAATCGGACTATTATGTCCCTAGGCCATTCACTCTCACGATTCTTTGCTCTTCCTATACGGTGGACTCGCTCTATTTTAAGATGATCTTCGGCGTCTTTGCCCAATAAAGGTAAAAAGATATCGTTCATTACCTCTCTCAAATTTTCCCCTCTTTCTTCCTTGATTGAGCGGATTCTTAGGTTTTTTTCTCCTATTACGGTTTTCCTGATCCTCTAACCTGGGGATATGCAATTAGCGGACCTCCAGCTGTTGCAGAACTACAATTCCCATGAGGCATAGCAAGACTCTGACAGCCACAAGCATGACACCAGAGTCAGAAGCATGATGGGACTTGTAGTTTTGCAACAGCTGGAGGTCCGCTAATTGCATATCCCTGCTCTAACCGATACTGTAATCTCCTCTGGTTCAATTTCATTGCAAAGAACTGCTCTTTTAACTGACTCAGTTCTACCGCTTGTTGTTCCACCTTTACTTCCGTCTCCTCTACCCATGAGAAAAGATGGCCTAAGTCTCTTAGCAGGTTAATTTGGGTATTAATTTGGGTGTTTATTGATTCCTCCAATTTACTAAGCATGTCACACATCTCTGCCTTGGATAGCGCTTGTGATTCGGACCTTGACGCTTCCACATGACTCGTATCTTGCTCCCCCTCAGTTGATGTGTCCGTATTAACTGAGGGCTGATCACTGACCCCTTTTTTAACCGACCCCTTTTTTTCTATTTTCTTTAAGGGACCCGGGCTCTTAGTACCCCCCTCCTGTGTTAGATACTGTCTTATTGTGGGAGTGGCCACATTGTCCTTAGAATTCTTGGGGGCCGAGCCCCTTGTAGACCTGTTCATATTATCTTTTCTCCTGGCTCTTATCCGTTTCGCTATTGGTTAGGGGTATGCTGAAAAAGAGCAGTGGAGTGTTCTGGTTTCCAGTCTGTTTGTGACTAGTAGGCGCCTGAGGGGTATTTCCCCTCTTTGAGGGCCTTTAAATAAGGAAAAACGGCCACGGGGACAGACAGAGGGGGTATATTGTGTACCACCCCACATACGCGAGGTGGTCCACTTGATGTCCGTATACCTCAGTGGGTGGGAAGTTACTAAAAACCCCCACCTACCCAGCTCTGCAAAATATACCTCCCATCAACAGAAGTCAGTTTTTTTTTTTGGGCCAGGAGTGCTTGAAAGGGACGAGGAGATATTTTTTTAAATACCCGCAGTTAAGCGTATTGGCTCACCCGTGAGCCCCAAAAACTGTGTCCCCCTGTTATTATTCTGAGTGAAACCACATCCATAGGCAAAAATACTGACACACTTTTAAATGGGTACATGCTTACTTACTCGCACCCCTCCATGTATTGTTTTAAATTGTGCTGGGAGGCCTATTTGGCGTATACAGCATTGATACAACGCTACCCCTCCGTCAGCACTATTTGTCTGCAGGTTAGCCCATAGCCAATCATGCGGTACAATACAGTTCAATACCATTCAATTCAATTAAAAAAACGGGAAAAAAAACAAAACAAAAGAGGTCAGTCTCTTTGATGTGTCTTTTAACCGGGAAAAATAAATAGGAGTGTAGAAACAAATGAATCGCTAAAATGATCCGGGTATCATACCCCCTGGTTATTTCATCAGTAACTTCATAGGTCGCAGAGTTCAGCTGTTTTTTTTTTTTTTTACACCAAACATATCTATGAAAAACTTGCAGATAGGTGTGAGGAACATTACCCAGAGTATTGCCTAATAAGCTGTAATGGGGGGGGGGGGAAGACCCGAGGGAGACCCGATCAATCTCAGCTCTGCTGAGCGCCTCACCAGTCCCTTAGATTTCCTCCAGACACCGCTGCCAGACCGCTTAGCTCCGATGAGCCTCCAGGATATCTCTATGGGGACCCCGCTGTCTCTCACACAGCGTGTCCTCCACTCAGGTTACTGGCACTCTCCCAGCCGCACAGCGTTGGGAACTCGCTCCTGCGGCTCAACTGTTAAAGTTTCTTTCCCTGGCTGGATGGCTGGCGTGTCTCATGGGGATTCGTTCACTCGCTTAGTCCCCTGGGGATGTTGGATCCTGGGCGGGGATGTTGGATCCTGGGCGGGGATGGAGCTCCCGCTCGATCCTCGCAGCGCCCCAGCCTCTCACGCTGTTGTCTGCGGGTCCTCCGGTGATGACATCGGAGCCTTCGGATCCTCAAAGCGGCGGGTGTCTCCTGCAACCATGGAGCCGTCCGGCACCTCCCACCTCACGCGCGTCACGTCCTCATCGCGCGCAATAAAGATCCTTCTAAAACGATTTTCTTGGGAATCGATAGGTATAGTCCTCACTGGTGGGGCAGTTCATTGGTGAGGAGCATCTCTAAACTTGAGATGGCATGGATACACAAAATTAAATGTTACACCCCTTTTGGGCTTAACATTGAAGTTGATGTCAATGCATTTATAGACAATTCTTGATTACACTTGATGTCATTGTGAACTTGATCTGAGTCGACGAGAGTGCTCCCTTATGTTGGCCTCCTGATGGGGTGGGAGGTTATGTCATTAGGGGTTACGTTTTTTACATCCCTGAGTTCGAATACATCTTTTTATTTCCAATTTTTATACACCTGTAGTCTTGGTAACAACTTACATTGTTCCCCCTATTTAGATCACCTTGGATAGTTAATCTCATTCAATTGGCATGTCACACTACGCTGTGTGGATAGATCCACGTCTTTATTCAATGAGAGTGGGTTCTATGCCCATTATTGGCCATACAATAGGCCCAATTTAATTTAATTTAATTTTTGTCGATACGGGCCCTATTGTTATATGTGCATGTCTATAGGCCATAATTCTAGTAGTAATCTTTGTCCTGGAGCTTATTTATTCTTCCTTATTTTTAATATTTTTTGTATTTTTTATCTATAAAATGTTAAAATCC
Source organism: Rana temporaria (assembly GCF_905171775.1). Lineage (NCBI taxonomy): Eukaryota > Metazoa > Chordata > Amphibia > Anura > Ranidae > Rana > Rana temporaria. Next base: position 430,180,778 of record NC_053489.1, on the reverse strand, counting down.
TTCATTTAGGTTACCTATAAATGGATTCAGTGCCAAGTCTATTTTTTATAACGAGGCATTTATTTACATATTCCTTTAAATATTTTTGTATATTCGATATAACTTAAAATATTTTGGTATATTAGATATAACTAACATCTAACAATATTTTATTATCTTGTCCATTTCGGAATAACCTGTACTTGAGAGTCAATATAGTAAGCTAAAAGAGCGGGACAAGGAGATGGGGGACCCTGAGAGTACTCTTTCACCTTTGCCTTAGGAATAGGGGAAAGGAGATCGTGCCAAAATAGAACTCCACCTTAGTAAGAGGAGCAAAAGAGCGCTGAGAGCGCCAAGAGAAAAGGCTCCAAATGAAGACCATAGGGTCAAGGTACGACCAGGGGGGGACTCGGACCTGTATACCTTTATAACAAAAAACACACACCTGTTTGAAAAGCGGGAAAAAAAGGGATAGAAAGACATGACTAACATAAATTTTATAACATATAATGTGAGAGGCCTCAGCTCCCCGGAAAAAAGGCATATGGTATTAAGAGAGGTGGAAAGGTATTCTGCAGAAATTGTCTTCTTGCAGGAGACACATATTACATTGGATTCCAGGTTGGGATTACCCGAGAATAGAGTCTATTCTCGGGTAATCCCAACCTGGTACTATGGGGACTCTCCAAAGAAGAGTGCAAAGGGGGTCGCCATAGGAGTGGGGAAGAACATTTCTTTTAAGGTAGAAGAGAGGAAAGTCGACCCAGAGGGTCGATATTTGTTTCTGAGAGGGGCCCTCCAAGGGCAAAAATATACGCTTGCAAATACATACTGCCCTAACAGGCACCCTCAAAAATACCTTACGGGGATCCTGAATGCTCTATTGGATTTTAAACAAGGCGCTGTAATCCTAGCAGGAGATTTTAATTTCTCGATAGAACACCATCTTGATAGGTGCACAGAGGCGAGAAACCAAACAACTTTGAATACTAAGGAAAAAAATGTTTAACCAACAATTAATAGATCCATGGAGGATCACACATCCAAACAAAAAAGATTATACATACTACTCATCTGTGCATGGAACATACTCCAGATTGGATTATATGATGGTAGACCACGAGTTATTGGAAGATATAGTGAAAACCTCAATAGGTTTAATAACAATTTCAGACCAAGCTCCGGTAATAGTGAAAATAAGACTTAAAGAGATGGAGCAAAGAAAAAGAACGTGGAATCTAAATGAAGAACTTATAGGGGACATAGAAGTTAGCAAGACAGTAAAAAACGATCTGGAACAATATTTTATGTTAAACAACACATCGGACGTAAGCGCGGCTACAGTATGGGAAGCCCACAAGGCATACATTAGAGGGAAATTAATTTCCATAGGAGCAGGGAAAAAGAAGATAAGAGAATTAAATATGAAAAAATTAACAACGCAGCTATATGAACTGGAGCAAATGCATAAAGAACGAGGAGAAAGTGAAGTATATCAGGAAATAGTGATAAAGAGGGCCCAGCTCAGAGATTTGATGAAACTAGAAAAATATTTAAAAATGTTGTAAAAGAAAGGTATAAGTGGGGGAACAAACCAAGGAAATATTTAGCCAGAGTATCGAAGGAAAAAAAATGCATAAATTATATTGAAAAAATAAAAAATCATGAAGGTCAGATGAAATATAAGACCTCTGAAATCGCAGAAGCTTTCCAGACTTTTTACAGTACATTATATTCTACCTGAACCAATGAGACAAAAGAGCAGGAAGACATCAGAAAAATAAAAATTAAAGAGTATCTAGCAGAAGCTAACCTGCCAAAGATATCGCAAAATGATATTGAATCCCTTGAGGATCCAATTACTCAGGAGGAGATTTATAAAGCCTTTCAGGAAACACCAGTGGGTAAGAGCCCAGTCCCGGATGGTTTGCCGATTAAGTACTATAAAAAATTTAAAGAGCTGTTGGTCCCAGAGATGTGCAACTACTTTAATAAAATAGGTGAAGAAATAAGAAAAGAATCTCTACTTGCCAATTTTTCTATTATTCCTAAATTAGGAAAAGATGGAACTTTGTGCTCCAACTATCGACCAATAGCATTGTTGAATGCCGATATAAAGGTTTATGCAAAAATATTGGCAACAAGGATAAAAAGTTTAATGCCTGAACTGATAAATGCAGATCAGGCAGGTTTTGTAAAAGGCAGGGAAGGGAGAGATAATAGCATAAGAACCATATTGTTATTACAGCAAGAAAAAAAACAAAAAAAAACCCAGCCGTACTCATGTCAATAGATGCAGAAAAAGCATTTGACAGAGTCGACTGGGGGTTCATGATGGACACACTACGAAGCATAGGTCTGGGACCTAAATATATGAAGTGGGTTAAAAATCTGTATAGCCATCCGACGGCTAGGGTGAAGGTCAATGGGAGTGTGTCGTCTGTGTTTGAAATGAAAAACGGATGTCTGGTCCTTGGACTCAGCATCGGTCTTTAACTATGTGGTCGGAGTGGACAAGTTTAAAGGCTTCATCTCATGTTGTTACGCCATGCTCCTGAATCTCTTTCTACCGGGGGCCCCTTTGAGGGCGATGGCCCGGTGGGAACAGGATGTGGGGGCGTTTGAGGAGGGGCAGTGGGAGGAGGCCTTGCAGGCGGTTCCCACGTGCTCCCTGAACGTGTCGCACAGACTTTCCCAACTCTATGTCCTTCTAAGAGTACACTACACACCGGCTAGGCTGGCACGGATGGGGTTGGGGGTTGATCCAACCTGTGTTAGGTGCAGTAGAGATCACGGTGATCTTATTCACCTCCTGTGGCGCTGCCCGAAACTACATCTATATTGGACAAAGGTCATTGATACACTTAATGGGGCTTTCCAGGTTCAGATACCGCTGGACCCCAAGCCCTGTTTGCTGGGGGTGGGTGACGCCCTGCTGGAGGAGGGGGTTACGGGGCAAGCTATTAGTAGAGCACTGTTTCAGGCCCGATTGATGATTCTAAGACACTGGAAGGACCCTGAGCCACCCACGGCACACGAATGGATCTCACAGATGGGAGTTACATTAAGATTGGAAAAAGTGGTTTATCAACATAGGGGGTCTAGCTCCAAGTTTGAAAAACTATGGGCCCCTTGGCTCAATGCTCCAGGTCTGGCCCCGATAGATTTGGTGTATGACCGTCTATTTTAGGGAGGAGGGGGGGGGCGAATTTCTAGACTCGGATAAAATACTAGTTGGCTTACACAGGATATGGGGTGCCGGGCTGTAGTGGGGGGGGCGGCTATGTGGGAAATTGTGATCTGTCTGACGGGGAGGTGGACTGTGTCGGGACGAACGTAACTATTGTTTTTCCTTGGCTCATATTTCATGTTTATGCTTTTGGTGGGGTGCCTATTCTCTGATGTACGGACGTGCTGCGTCACGGCGATCATGGGTAATGTTCGAGCTCTGGAGCTCTTTACGTGTACTGTCATTTTGGTTCAATAAAAACCTTTTGTTTGAGAAAAAAAAAAAAAGAAATGAAAAACGGAACCAGACAGGGTTGTCCGCTCTCACCCCTCCTATATGTAATAACACTGGAACCACTATTAGCAAAAATCTGGGAAAATCCAGACATAGAGGGGGTGAGAGTGGGGAAAGATGAACACAAGGTGGCGGTGTACGCAGACGACATACTCCTATATTTGACCAAACCCAGAGTTTCATTGCCCAATGTTATAAAGGAAATAAAAAAATACGGGGAACTTTCCAACTTTAAAATAAACCCGATAAAAACAGTAATCCTGAATCTGGGTATAGACAAAAAAGAAGCAGAAGAACTACAGAAAGAATTTCTATTTACTTGGGAAAAAGAAACTCTAACATACTTAGGAATAAAAATTACACCTACAGTTGAAAAACTTTATTTGGCCAATTTCGTTCCCTTAATCAATGAAATTAAACAAGATTTTAAAAGACTGGCAAGGAAACCTATCTCCTGGATCGGTAGGATCAAAGCTTTTAAAATGATGATACTACCGAAAATAATCTCTAAATTCCAAATGCTCCCCATAAGAATACCACAAAGTTTCTTTAAGATAATTAAAACAGTAATTTCGAAATATATCTGGGCGGGCAAAAAGGCCAGAGTAAGCTATACATTGTTGAGCATAAAAAAAAAAGTGGTGGGCTGGCGCTCCCAGACATAAAAAGATATTTACACACACTAAAAAGAAATGGGTACAGATGGAAGATACACTAAGTACGACACAATTAAATAAGAATGTTTGGATACCACCTAAAGTTAGGAAACTGGGCACAGGCACTCATAGTATAACAAAGGATGTATTTAAAATATGGGACATAGTTTTTAGACGTGAAAAATTGGAGTACAACTAACTCCCCATTAATTCCACTAGCGGGCACAATTTTTTTTCCACCAGGCAATAAGACACATCGTCACACATGGAAAAATAAAAGCAAGACAAGACATAAAAACAAAAAAGAAAAAGTGCAGCGCTAAGTATTCAGTGAAATGAATCAAAAAATATGGTAAATAATCAAAGTTCAGTGAAAAATCAAAGAAATTTAAAAAAAACACAAAAGAGGGGGACACAACCCCAAGTAATGTGACAGGTAAATAACCTGAAAGGCAGCTAGAAAGTGAGATCTAGCTGGATAATGTGTAATGTGAACACACCGTGATAAGTGAGGGGACACAAAAATAAATGATAATAAGAACCTCAAATGAAGTCCATATAATTTAAACGTGTAACTCCAAAATGTAAATGTGATAGTCCAAGGTCAAAATGGCCTATACAGTCCAAAGAAATATATATATGCAATGTATTTCCTTTTTTGGAGTTGGTCAGAAGTTCTTTGTGGAAAAGACCAAATGACTGTAGAGGAATGGAAGATGTTGTGATCTTCTCAGGTATGGAATTCAGATGTTCTTAATAAGCAGTTGGAACCTCATCGGCAATCCATAATAGTATCCAAATAAACAAGTATAAAGATGGGTACTCTTACCGGAAAGTGTGGACATACACGTCAGCGACGGTATGTCAAACACGCATGTACGAGCTCCTAGGCAGCCGTGATGTCAATGGGGAAGCTGTTTGATGTGCCAGCCTTTAATCCGCCAGGACGGGTCCAATCCAATGAGAGGAGACAGCTTGTGCAGGTGTGGTTCTCAGGCTGTGTCTGCTGAGCTGGCAACTGGCAAGGACTAGTCACGAGGAGCCAGAGCGTGCCTAGGAACCTAGCAGCAGTGTGCTACGCTACAGTACTGCAAAGGAGACTTATTGACTACTAAAAAGCTTGTTTTGGGATTAACCGCACTATGTGAGTACGTTTTCCCTTACATGGTTTCTACGTTTGGCCTGCATATTACACTCTTTCATCTGAGAACCACACCTGCACGAGCTGTCTCCTCTCATTGGATTGGACCCGTCCTGGCGGATTAAAGGCTGGCACATCAAACAGCTTCCCCATTGACATCACGGCTGCCTAGGAGCTCGTACATGCGTGTTTGACATACCGTCGCTGACGTGTATGTCCACACTTTCCGGTAAGAGTACCCATCTTTATACTTGTTTATTTGGATACTATTATGGATTGCCGATGAGGTTCCAACTGCTTATTAAGAACATCTGAATTCCATACCTGAGAAGATCACAACATCTTCCATTCCTCTACAGTCATTTGGTCTTTTCCACAAAGAACTTCTGACCAACTCCAAAAAAGGAAATACATTGCATATATATATTTCTTTGGACTGTATAGGCCATTTTGACCTTGGACTATCACATTTACATTTTGGAGTTACACGTTTAAATTATATGGACTTCATTTGAGGTTCTTATTATCATTTATTTTTGTGTCCCCTCACTTATCACGGTGTGTTCACATTACACATTATCCAGCTAGATCTCACTTTCTAGCTGCCTTTCAGGTTATTTACCTGTCACATTACTTGGGGTTGTGTCCCCCTCTTTTGTGTTTTTTTTAAATTTCTTTGATTTTTCACTGAACTTTGATTATTTACCATATTTTTTGATTCATTTCACTGAATACTTAGCGCTGCACTTTTTCTTTTTTATTCTTTGTACACAATATTGTCTCTTGTTGGTGCTAGCTGCTACTGGTTTACAATATTTACAGTTAGCGCAACTTTTTTTCCTCAAGACATAAAAACGGTAGAGGGGGATCAACACTTGAGTGAGTGGGAATATTTTCAGTTGAAACACTTTGTGAGCACTTTACCACAGCCGATTCGGGATAACAAAACATTAAACCCAATAGAAAAGATATGCAGCATAGACAAGCCACTGATACATGGTATATCATTGGTATATGGAATACTAACATATCTGAAGACAGAGGGAACATTGCCATTCGTAGAAAAATGGGGAAACGATGTGGGTAAAAAGATAGATAACTCACAAATGATAGGTGCAGTGTATAACTACGCGTCAGAAAAAAAAAAACTGTACTTGAGAGTGATTAACCACTTCCAGACCTGCGCACGACGATGTACGTCCTATTTTTAAAGACGGATATCTCGGTAACGGCAGCAGCTGCTGTCACAACCGAGGTATCCATCTTTAGGGTGCGCGGTCTGGAATCCGATAATGGCGGTCTCCGCGGCGGATTCACCGCGAGATCGCCGTTATCGGTGGCGGGAGAGGGGCCCCCCCCCCTCCCGCCGCTCTCCCGTGCCCTCCGCCGCTTACCGGAGCCGTCGGTAGCGGCGGAGGCGATCGGATGCTGTCGGCTGGTGAGCGGGGACGGGACTGAAGGAAAAATCTCCTTCGCCCGTCCCCATAGCTCGGCTGGGCGGAAGTGACGTCAAAACGTCAGTCCCGCCCAGCCTCTTAAAGAGACAAATTTTTTTTTTGGTCATTTGAAAAAATGACATTTTTTATTTTTTTTCTATTTTTTGCATTTAAGCCCAAATATGAGATCTGAGGTCTTTTTGACCCCAGATCTCATATTTAAGAGGACCTGTCATGCTTTTTTCTATTACAAGGGATGTTTACATTCCTTGTAATAGGAATAAAAGTGATAATTTTTATTTTTTTATTTTTTTCAGTGTTAAAAATTCTAAAATAAATAAAAATAAATGCGAAAAGCAAAAAAAAATTTTTTTAAAGCGCCCCGTCCCGACGAGCTCGCGCGTAGAAGCGAACGCATACGCGAGTAGCGCCGACATATGAAAACGGTATTCAAACCACACAAGTGAGGTATCGCCGCGATCGTTAGAGCGAGAGCAATAATTTTAGCCTTAGGCCTACTCTGTAACTCAAAAAATGCAACCTGTAGAATTTTTTAAACGTCGCCTATCAAGATTTTTAAGGGTAAAAGTTTGACGCCATGCCACGAGCGGGCGCAATTTTTAAGCGTGACATGTTGGGCATCATTTTACTCGGCGTAACATTATCTTTCAAAATATATAAAACAATTGGGCCAAATTTATTGTTGTCTTATTTTTTAATTCAAAAAAGTGAATTTTTTCCAAAAAAAGTGCGCTTGTAAGACCGCTGCGCAAATACGGTGTGACAAAAAGTATTGGAATGACCACTATTTTATTCTCTAGGGTGTTAGAAAAAAAAAAATATATAATGTTTGGGGGTTTTAAGTAATTTTCTAGCAGAAAAAAATGTTTTAGTCTTGCAAACACCGAATCTGAAAAACACCTAAGGTCTGGAAGTGGTTAAACTGTCTTCTTAGAAGTTGGCTTCTTCTGCTTTGAGCATTAGTTTTGATTTTAATTTGATTTGGCCATGTAGGCCACCATGGGTGGACACTTAGAAGTCTCGACTCAGATCGATGCTTGGTTTTTTTAGATGGTATATTACGCGATGCGTCAGTACGTCGCCCGTGCCCCAGACGACGATATTTGTATGACAAAACACGCGTCGGGACGGAGACATGCTGACGTGTGGCGTGACGGTCCGAGTGGACGGGCGTTCGAATAAGCCGGCCGGCTTTATATATTTCTTGCCTCTATGTTACAACTTTCTTGTAAGTGTATTTTATTTATTAAACGTGTCCCTGCTTTTACGGTACTTCACTATTTGAGCCTATTGTTTTTTTGGGTATATACCATTGATGACGGTTTACCTGGAGGATCCATAGCATATCAGTGTCTGTTGCAGCTTTACACAAAGGCCCAGGCTGGGGTTTACAGCTGCAAGCTGGTTTATGCTTGCCATCTGGTAAGCCTCCATTTTATATGGTGATTTCTGGTGGTGGTGGTTATTTACATCAGTGTTACGATTAATCCAATCTGCACTTTCTGGCTGAACTTCATTGATCATCAGGATTTTTACACAGCGCATCTCCTGTAGCATGTCCGCAGTCTCTGACCATCTCCTGTAGCATGGCAACAAAGCACTGGAGAGGTCTAAAGTGGGCAGCAATGAGTCCAGATCTAAATCCCATTGAACACCTGTGGAGAGATCTTACAATTGCTGTTTGGAAAAGACGCCCTTCCAATAAGAGACCTAGAGCAGTTTTCAAAGGAAGTGTGGTCCAAAATTCCAGGTGAGAGGTGTAAGAAGCCTATTGATGGTTATAGGAAGCGACCGATTTCAGTTATTTTTTCCAAAGGGTGTGCAACCAAATATTAAGTTAAGGGGTGCCAAGAATTTTGACCGGCCCATTTTTGGAGTTTTGTGTGTCCAATTTGCTTTTTTTTCTTCCCTTTTTTTTTGTGTTTTGTTTTGTTCCAATACACACACAGGGAATACACGTGTATATCAAAACATGTGTTACTGCAATACTTTTCTGTGGGAAATACTTGACTTCCTGTAAAAATTTCTGGGGTGCCAACAATTTCGGCCATGATGGTGTATGTGTGTATATGTAATATAATATATATTATAAAAATACACACACAGTTGTGCTCAAAAGTTTATAACACAAATAATTGAGTGCACTCCTGGGATGTACTGACAAACCTATTGAAGAGAGGGTGGGGGGAGGAAGGATAAATGGGAAAGAAGGAACAATTGGGAGATAAAGGGACACTGGTCACAGCCAGTGATCTGATAATAATTAATGGAACTGCATCAGTCCATAATAAATGTCCATTAACATATAGCATGAAACTTTCACTTAGTGGCAGCCTGCAGCCTGCTGTCAGATGAAGTATCTGAAGGAGAACAAGAAAAGAAACAGAGCGGCGCCTTCTAAGCGTAGTAAGTAGGTATTTAATAAGATAAAATCAATTCACAAAAATAATCTACTCACAAATGGAGCGTTACAATAGGCATCTAAAATAGGGGTTCATCCGCTGGGGGTCCCGGGGAAGACTTTAGTCACTCGGTGTCCGGTGGACTTGATACAGCTGGTTCCCTTGCCTCGAGTGGCAGCGTCGGTGCGGGCCGAACGCCCTCGGAACCTTGGAGAAGGGGAGCTTGTTTCCCGAGTGTGCGGCTGTACGAACGTCACTTCCGGGTCAGGGTTCAGCAGGAGGATGCTCAAGAGTTTGCATACCCTGGCGCAAATTGTAAAATTTTGGCATCAAAATTGAAAATATAACTGAGCGTTAAAAAAAAATGGCTTTTATTTAAGGATAGTGATTACATGAAGCCATTTATTGTCGCATTGTTTTTTGGCTCCTATTTTAAATCACCAGAAGACAGCGGGGGAGGACAGTGTAGGCGCAGGAAGTGGCGTAGGTCACAGTGATCACCGCGGTGATCTATGCCAGGAAGTGGGAGCAAATACCTGTATCTTTTTATATCCTTTTCTCTCTTTGTAAAGTTCAATTACCTTGTTACGCAGGTCTTTTGACTGTTCTTCTCTACCTGGTTCGGTGTCTAGCCTGCTTAGTGCATTCATGTGAGTGCTAACAAACTCATCGACTATTCATACACAGACACTAGTTATGATTTCATTTCAAGAATCATGGTCTTTAGTCTAATCACAAAAAAATTGCGCTTATTTTGTCCAGAATCGTGTAGCTCTAGTACCATGTGTCTGATTAAAAGTGGTCAGAGATCCCGGGATACACATATAAACCCCTGAAGTTGGAAAAGGCACATATAGACCCAATATCCATCTATACAGGGGGGAGAACAAGTACACTGACAATTTTGCAGGTTTTCCTACTTGCAAAGCATACAGAGGTCTCTATGATTTTTAGATAATACATTTTCATTTTTTTGCATGGCATACCGTATTTATCGGCGTATACCGCACACTTTTTTGCCCTGAAAATCAGGGCAACATCATTGGTGCGCGGTATACGCCGATATCCGCTTTCCCGCGCCCAGTTTGAATACTGCGCCGACATATACCGAGCGCAGTACACTCGGGTATAGTCGGGCAGTCTCGGCTCCTTCTGCGCTCACGTCCTGGACGTACAGGATGTCAGCGCGAGCGTTGCCGAGCCTGCCCGAAAATACACGAGTGTACTGCGCTCTGTATATGTCGGCGCAGTATTCAAACTCGGCGCGGGAAACGAGCGGGGAGGACGCCGCAGAAAGACGCCGGACCCAACGAAGAGGACACCCGAAGCCGCAGACGGACGCTAGACCCGACGAGGCCGCCGATGGACGCCGCACAAGACACCAAAACTAAGTACAAAAAACTTTTTTCCACAGTTCCAGCGGAAAAATCCGGTCGTCTGTACGGCCTAGCGGATATTTATCCGCGGAGATTTCTCGGGCCGATCGATTTCAAGCAGATATAAATTTCTTAGCATGCTAAGAAATGTATCCGCTTGAATCGGGTCCAGCGGATTGATCCGGTGGTCTGTACAGACTCACCGGATCAATCCGTCCGCTCCCCTCCCTCGCATGCGTCGTAATGATTCGACGCATGCGTGGAAGTACTTACATTCCAGCGTTGCGCACGTCGCCGCGTCATCATCATCATGGTGAGTACAAGCCATCGGATCCAAATCCGGAGGAGGAATCTCCGCTGGAAACGGTCCGGCGGACCGTTTCCAGCGGAGATCCCCTCGTGTGTACGGGGCCTAAGAATTTCAGCTCTCACAAACCTGTTATTTTTTTTCTTTAAGAACCCTTCCTGTTCTCCACTCATTACCTGTATTAACTGTACCTGTTTGAACTTGTTACCTGTATAAGACACCTGTCCACACACTCAGACTCCAACCTCTCCACAATGGTCAAGACCAGAGAGCTGTGTAAGGACATCGGGGATAAAGCTGTAGACCTGCACTAGGCTGGGATGGGTTACAGGACAATAAGCAAGCAGCTTGGTGAGAAGGCAGCAACTGTTGGTGAAATCTCCCTCGGTCTTGGGCTCCATGCAAGATCTCACCTTGTGGGGCATCAATGATCATGAGGAAGGTGAGGGATCAGCCCAAAACTACATGGCAGGACCTGGTCAATGAACTGAAGTAAAGTGGGATCTCAGTCTCAAAGAAAGCCATTAGTAATACACTATGTCGTCATGGATTAAAATACTGCAGCACACGGAAGATCCCCCTGCTCAAGCCAGCGCATGTCCAGGCCCATCTGAAGTTTGTCAGTGACCATCTGGATGATCCAGAGGAGGAATGGGAGAAGGTCTGATGAGACAAAAATAGAGCTTTTTGGTCTAAATGCCACTTGCCGTGTTTGGAGGAAGAAGGATGAGTACAACCCCAAAAACACCATCCCAACTATCAAGCATGGAGGTGGAAACATCATTCTTTCGGGATGCTTTTCTGCAAAGGGGACAGGACGACTGCACCGTATTGAGGGGAGGATGGATGGGGCCATATCGCGAGATCTTGGCCAACAACATCCTTCCCTCAGTAAGAGCATTGAAGATGGGTCGAGGCTGGGTCTTCCAGCATGACAACGACCCGAAACACAGCCAGGGCAACTAAGGATTAGCTCTGTGGGGGGGCGTGTCCAAGATGACGAGGTGAGCGGACGCTTCTTGCCTGAGCTCCGCTGGGACATCTCCTTTTCTCCGGATCCGGGCTGCTGATTACTCCTTTACCCCCTCTACTGAACCTGGAAGGGACGCCGGTCCCCGGTAAGGGGAAGAGGCTCCGTTTCCCGGCGGTAGTGGAGGACCCACCGCTTACCCCTCCCGCACACGTGGAGACTCGCACTACTCGAGGCTCCTGCAGGGCCTCACAGGCCGCGGCAATGGCGGAGCCCGAACCCAGACCCCCCTGGCTTGCGGAAGGTCATGGACGCTATAGCCACCTTCCAGGCTACCCTGACAGCAAAAATAGAGGCCATTCAGCTGGACATCTGGCCTCCTGAGACAGGGCATTGACAAGCTGCGGAGGATGAAATCTTTGAACATTTGGCGGCCATCCGGACTCTCCAGACCAAGGTGAAGGCCCTGGAATACAGGGCAGAAGACGCCGCGAACAGGAACCAGAGAAATAATCTCTGCATAGTAGGCCTTCCTGAAGGGGCGGAGGGCCCGAGCCCGACTACGTTCGTGGAGGATCTCCTGCGCTCACTCCTGCCTGAGGCCCGTTTGTCCCCCCAATATGTGGTCGAAAGGGCGCATCGTGTGCCACCCAAGCCTGGATCACCGCGAGGACATTTATCCTTAAACTCCTTAATTTCAGAGACCGGGATGAGATCCTCAGGGCGTCCAGAACCCTTGGCGACCTTCGCTTTCAAAATGCCAAGCTCCTTATCTTCCCCGACTACTCTGTGGAGACGCAGAAGATGAGGAAATCCTTTGACCAGGTCAAGGCGGCCATGAGAGCGAGGAATATCCGCTACAGCGTGCTGTTTCCGGCCCGGCTGAGAGTCCAGGATGGCGAATCGGTTTGTTTCTTCATTACACCGCGTGACGCTGCAGCCTGGTTAGAGTCTCTGCCCCGGGAACGCTGAGAACTGGATCCGTGAGTTTGTCCTGCTATCCTGCATTCCTACATTTTGCCTCTCTTCTCCCCCTGCCCTGCTTGACGCTGCGCTGTTCTCCCCCGCCATCTGAACTGCCCTGTTACCTTGGTGGGCCTGGTGGTTGGTGAGGCGGCCTTGGCTGGGATAACTGAGGATCCACGTCCTGGCGGATGGGGGGGCTTTTTGCAAAAACTGACATACCCCTGTTTGTGGCGGGCTTGCTGGGAACATGCTTGCCCGTGGCGGGGGGGGGGGGCGGCAGCCTTTTTGCACTGACTGTGCCCGGCTGGCTGCTTTGTCTTAATTTTGTTCTTTAATTTTTATATATTTTTTATTTTTATTGTTGTTTTTTCTCGTTTGCAACCTAAGATTGTGCCCCTGCAACTGATGATTGATGCAGCCCCGTCGTCTGTTCCTGTTCGAGGTGGGCTCTTCGTTGTTCACCGCCCTGGATCACAATTGCTCCTGATTTATCGGTAGGGGGTCTCTGGTGGATACTTTCTTTACCCTGCCTGTTGACCCCTCCTGGTCTCTAGACTGTCCCAGTGGGAGCGATGGAGTGAGGACTTGTCTACTTGCCTGCACTCTCCCGAACTTTGACGGAGAGGCACCATGGCCGCTTGTGCAGGTCCCCTACTTGTCGGCTGCAATGCCGTATTGGATTTTGGGATACAAACCCTCCTCCGTTTTAGGGGGATGGGTGGGGTGGGAGATGGGGGAGTTAGCCAGTTGGGGGCCGCTGTGTTTTTGGGGTTGATGTTTTTTTTTTTTGTTATGTTACTTTTGTTTATTTTACAGATAACCGATATGTCAGCATTACTTGAAGCTATGATGTGCATGTCCTGGGGTCGGGGGCTGAGTCTGGGAGCCAGCCAGGTGCATGGTTCTGATTCCCCTGTTGTATTCATGAGCCATGTCTTCAGTTAATATTGTGTCCTGGAACACCAGGGGACTGAATTCTCCAACTAAGCGCTCCCTGGTGTTCCAATTTCTTAAATCCCACAATCCCCACATTTGCATCTTACAGGAGACCCATCTTGTGGGGAGTAGAGTGCTGTCCCTCAAGAAACCGTGGGTGGGACACCACTACTATTCTACATACTCTAGCTTCTCTAGAGGGGTTAGTATCCTGATCCATAAGTCCCTCCCATTCCGGCTCCTAGACCTGGCCCTAGATCCCGGCGGCAGATATATTATTGTTCATGCTGTACTGTATTCTATGACTTGGACAATTGTGGGCCTCTATCTGCCTCCCCCGGCCTCACTGTCGTTGCTAAATCAGGTGACTGCCAGGATGGCTGAGTATGCCTCTGACAATACAGTTATACTCGGTGACTTTAATATGGTTCCTGACTCGGGAATGGATCGGTTGCTGCCTTCGCATGCCCCCTGCTCAGGGTTGGCGGATTGGGCTGAGACGTATGCAGTGGCGTCACTAGGGTTGGTGTCACCTGGTGCGGTAAAATATGGTGTGTGTCCCCCCCCCCCCCCCCCCAATAAAATTTTTCAAATATTTTTTACCCTACTGTTTGCTCTCTGTTCTCCTTTCTTCCCCCTTTCTCTCTCTCCCTATCCATCTTTCTTGTTCGTTCCATCCCTCCTTCTTTCTCTCCATTTTTCTTTTTCCCCTCCCCCCACCTCTCTTTCTCCAGAACTGGAATTCACATCTCAGGAGCCTATAGGCCAGGGGCGTACCTTGCGCATTTGGCACCCGGGGCGGATCCAATATCTGGCACCCCCCCCCCCACGTTAAAATGTAAAAAAAAAACACTGTTCCCCCCTGCATACCTCTGCATCCTTCAATATCTTTTTGTTACTACTGTGTACCCCTCTCCACAACTGCACCTCTGGACCACTTTACATTGCACAGCACCCTGCATCACTGGACCCCTTTACATTACACAGCCCCCTGCATCACTGGACCCCTTTAAAATTACACAGCACCCTGCATCACTGGACCCATTTACATCTCACAGCCCCCTTCACCTCTGGACCCTTTTACATTACACAGCACCCTGCACCTCTGGGCCCCTTAACATTACACAGCACTCTGCACCTCTGGACTTCTTTACATTACACAGCCCCCTGCATCACTGGACCCCTTTACATTACACAGCACCCTGCATCCCTGGACCCCTTTACATCTCATAGCACCCTGCATCTCTGGACCCTTTTACATTACACAGCACCCTGCATCACTGCACCCCTTTTACATTACACAGCCGCCTGCACCTCTGCACCCCTTTACATCACATAGCGCCCTGCACCTCTGGACCCTTTTACACTACACAGCCCTCTGCACCCCTTTACATTACACAGCACCCTGCATCACTGGACCCCTTTACATTACACAGCACCCTGCATCACTGACCCCCTTTACATCTCATAGCCCCCTGCACCTCTGGACCCTTTTACATTACACAGCACCCTGCATCACTCCACCCCTTTTACATTACACAGCCACCTGCACCTCTGGACCCCTGCATGTTACACAGACCCCATTCAGTGCAGACACCCCCTTAGTGCAACCCCCCCTCAGTGCAAATCCACCCCCCCTCAGTGCAAACCCCCTCGGTGCAACCCCCCAGTGCAAACACCCCCCCTCAGTGCAAACACCCCCTTAGTACAACCCCCCCTCAGTGCAAAAACCCCCCCTTCAGTGAAATCCCCCCAGGTGCAAACACCCCCCCTCCCCATTCAGTACCTCAGATCATCGCAGGCAGCGCCACGGCACATGGACAGAAGGTCCCCTCGGCCCCTCCCCCTCTGTACACACAAACAGAGAGGAGGGGGCTGTGCCTGTGTGCCGACTGCCGAGCACCGCTAACAGCCCGTGGCTGTGAGAGGAGGGGATGGATGGTGCTGCGGTGTCACCCCGCAACCCCCCTCCTCTTGTACCGCGGTGCTCGGCGCTCCGATTCTGCGGCGCTCATCGCTGCAGTCGTGGGGGGGCCGCCCACCCCCCCCCCCACGTCAGCTAAAAAAAAATGTTTTGTTTTTTTAAATCGGGATGGTGTCACCCCTCTAGCAGGTGTCACCCGGGTGCGGCCCGCACCCCGGTAGCAACGCCTCTGGACGTATGGTCTGACAGACGTGTGGAGGTGGAAACACCCTCGGACTCGGGCCTATACGTGCCACTCGGCCTCCCATAGGACGCTCTCCCGCATCGATCTGGTATATGCGGGGGGCCTTTCCTGCTGAGGGTGGCTGACATACGTGTACTTCCCCAGGGGGGCTCTGTTGACTCTCCAGATTCTGGGTTACGGACACTGACGTTGATACTCAATTTCAGACCGAACTGACGGGCTATTGGGCGGATAACGCAGGTACGGCTGACGCTGTGACGGTGTGGGACGCCTTCAAGGCCTCCACGAGAGGACACGATCAGACCATTATTGCCAAAGTCCGTAGAGAGCGTAGGGCTGAGTTGGTGCGGGCGGAGAGGGGGGCGGCCGAGGCGGAGGAGGTCTTCGTTAGATCTCGGGACTCACAGGATTATGCGCGGCTTCAGTTTCTGACGGTGGAGGTTCTTAGTCTCCGCACTGCTCTCACCCAGAAAAGGCTGCTTGCTCAGTCTCAGCGAATTTTTGAGCAGGGAGAGAGATCCCAGGAGACTGCTGGCCTGGCCCTCTAGGGAGCAGGCGACTGGGATGTGTTTCGGGCATTCGGGATCCTGCGGGGGAACTTACCTGTTCACCGGAGGGCATTAGTAAATGCTTTGCTGACTTCTACAAACTCCTTTACAGCTCCAAGGCCGACTATGGGGTCTCAGACCTTCGGACATACCTGGAAGACATTGACATACCAGTTCTTACTCCAACGTACCGTACGAAACTTGACGCCCAAATTACGATTGTGGAGGTCCAGTGGGCCCTTAAATCCATGCAGGTGGGGAAAACGCCGGGACCTGACGGACTCCCTGTGGAGTTTTATAAACACTACGCTGCGGATCTCGTTGGTAAATTTCATTCCCTTCTGACGTACTCGTCGCGGACAGGGAAGCTCCCTGTGTCCATGAGTGAGGCAGTGATTGTGGTCATTCCCAAGCCAGGGAGGGACCCTACGCTGTGCTCCTCGTACCGTCCCATCTCTTTGCTCAATGTGGACGCAAAGATCTTGGCAAAGATCCTTGCGAATAGACTAAACCTGGTTATTACTGTTCTGGTCCATCCGGACCAAACGGGCTTTATGCAAGGGCGGGGGAACAGACATCAACATCAGACGCCTTCTCACCAACATTGACAGAGCTGGGGAGGGTTCGGCGGGGGTGGTGGCCTCACTTAACGCCGAGAAAGCTTTTGACTCTGTCGAGTAGGGCTACCTGTGGGAGGTGCTTTCTAGTTTCGGGTTCGGACCCTCCTTTACAAATTGGGTGCGGATGCTATACAACTGCCCCTCGGCCAGGATTAGGACTAATGGCTGCCTTTCTGACACTTTCCAGCTGGGCAAGGGTACGAGGTAGGGGTGTCCTCTCTCCCCGGGCTTATTCGCCCTGGCGGTGGAACCCCTTGCCATACTGTTGAGAGCGGATGAAAGAGTCAGGGGTTTGCGTATAGGCCCAGTGGAGGAGAAGCTGTCTCTGTATGCGGATGATACTCTCCTCTACTTGGCGGACGCCTCTTCCTCATTGCGGGTGGCCTTGGACCTGATCGACCGCTTTGGTCGATATTCGAGCATACGCGTCAACTGGGACAAATCGGCCCGTTTCCCGATTCATCCCTCTTTTTTGCGACCCTCGACCCACACGCCGCTTCGCTGGGTGAATGAGTTCAAATGTTTGGATATTAGGGTTGGTACTGGGGTGGGTGAGTATTTTAGTAAAAATGTTCAGCCACTTATGTCCCAACTGGCTACTAAATGCACAGCGTGGCGATCCCTCCCCCTAACACCGGTGGGTAGGGTTAATCTGTTGAAAATGGTCTACCTTCCAAAGTTCCTATACTTTTTTCGTTATACCCCCTCGCACATACCTAGGTCGTTCTTTAAACAGTTGGAGAGTCTGCTGTTCTCTTTTGTGTGGGCTGGGCGACCTCCCAAAGTGGCAAAACAAATCCTCTACCTCCCTTTATCTGGAGGGGGGCTAGCACTTCCGAATTTTTTGATCTACTACTGGGCGACGGTGCTGGTTACGGTTCGGTGGTGGTTCTCTCAGCCCAGGCAGAACCCGGCAGTCACGCTGGAGGCGGCTATTCTGGGCTCATATGCGGCCCTAAGTAATTTGCCATTCCAGGGTCTCAGAGCGAATCCCTCTAGGACGACCCTCATGCGGACCACAGTTAAGGTCTGGCAGGAGGCTCGGTTTATCTATAGGAAGCCCGCCCATGTATCCCCGCATATGCCCCTGTGGAGCAATCCCCTGCTGCCCCATCTGAACAGCATCCCGGGCCCCTCACTTTGGGCTAAGAAGGGTATTCTTAAGTTGAATCAGATAGTTCAGGAGGGCAGGCTCGTGCCTCTTCGGGAGATGCGACGTGTACATGTCTTGCCGATCTCATTTCAATTTAGGTACTGGCAGCTTGCGCATGCATTTAGAGCCCAATTCCCTGACTCTCTGACCCTGGAGTCGGACTCTATTGAACGTCTCCTGGCCTCCAGTGTAATGACGTGCCCCCGATCGTCATTATACCTGCGTCTAACGGTGGCTCATGACACCAAGCTTACTAGGACCTGGGAGTCGTGGAAGACTGACATTCCCTCCCTGGATGAGGAGGGCTGGGAGGATTGTATCTCTTCGTACATCCCCTCTTTGATCGCTGCGAAGGACAGATTTATACAATTCAAATTCCTATAAGTTAGGGTCCGTTGAGGGACCCTAACTGCCAGAGGTGTAAAATAGAACTGGGAACATTTTGGCATATGGTCTGGGCGTGTCCTAGGCTCCAGCCGTACTGGACGACGGTGGCCTCCAGACTGACTGATGTGAGTGGGACAGCTATCCCGGTTGACCCGACAATCCTGTTACTTAGCCACCTAGAGGACGTCACAGGGATAGGTACTGTAAACTGCGACTGACCTTTGCACTTTTTTATGCCAGACGTGAGATACTGTTTAGATGGAACTCAGAGGACCCTCCCACCTGTGCCTCTTGGCAATGCACTGTGAATTCGGTCCTGCCCCTATATCAGCTGACCTATAAAAATAAACAATGCCCGGACAAGTTTGAAGAGATCTAATCCAGTTGGACGGGAACTCAGGTTGCTCTCGACCCCCCCCCCCCTCTCCTGATTGAGGAGGGGTGCCCACGGCGGCCCCATGGGATGAGATAGCCATTGTTCAAGGTCCTCCCCCCTCCCTACTACACTCCTGTACTCTTTATGTTTCAAGGTTTGGGTGGGTTGGTTGGGTGGGGAGAAGATAAAATACGCTAACCAGAAGGTAGCATCAATCAGGCATGTTATGGCAAAGCTCTGGATAGCGAGTGGTGCAATTCCTCCTCGGCTGAGCCACCTCTGGCAACCTTGACCTGGCATGTGAGAATATGGATCAGGATGGTAATGTCCCAGATAGTAAAAAACCTCCTTCCACCAGAGAACCATTTGATAGGTTTATGGTTAACAGCATCCATGAAATAACAGCCTCCACAAACCATATGGTTTACAGGTCCTTTCCATGCCATTGCGGCATTTTGAATTTTTTATGCTTTTGTGATCACAGAGGAGACTTTTTACTTGATGCAGTATATCTTGGAATCTATATAAGGCCTTTTTATTCTAAAGAAACTCGTAACCGTACGGTTTTTCACTGTAGTGTGCAGTTTGCTGGTGGAGCAGAGGATCAGGTGCATATACAGCTTTCGCTTAGACAAAGTGAGCTTTTAACCCTTGCAGTGTGGGCACAGTCCCACTGCAGGGTAAGCAGAGTTTTGTGCCCAGAGTTGGACTTTAAAGTCTAGTTTACACTTGCAGTTGAGGGAAGAAAAAAAATGGGGATTTGTAAATTAGCCCTGAAGGCAGAATGCCCCAGATACATGTGTATTGGTTTTCAGGTACTGACCCTCATTTATATAGTTTAAAACCTATTATCATTGAAATAAAGTACTCTAGGACAGGTAATATTACTTTCAGGAACACTAATAAATTGGGGGGGAAAAAAGCAGCCACCATGTCTAAGGACTGGGAAGTTGTTATATAGATTATTTTTTAATTCCCTGCTTTAGATATGCTGTAAATTTAGCATGCCTAACATAAACCTGCAAAGCTAACACTATGGGCCAGATTCACGTAGCGCAGCGGATCTATAGATCCGCTCGATCTACGTGAATTAAGATCCGCTCCCGCAAGTTTAGGAGGCAAGTGGCTAATTCACAAACAACTTACCTCCAAACTTGCGACGGCGGATCCTAAATCCCCCGGCGGAATTCAAATTCCGCGGCTAGGGGAGTGTACTATTTAAATCAGGCGCCTTCCCGCGCCGATTTAAATGCGCAGGCGCCGTCCGCGAAATTTCCCGGCGTGCATTGCTCCCGCTAGGACGTCAGTGGTTTTGACGCTTACGTAAACGACGTCCGTCCGTATTCGAGAACGACTTACGCAAACGACGTTAAAAAATTCAAATTCGACGCGGGAACGCCGGCTATACTTAACATTGGCTGCGCCTGATAAAAGAAGGGGTAAGTATACGACGGGTACGCCGCTACGGAAACGTCGTAAGAAGACTGCGTCGGGTCCGCGTACGTTCGTGAATTTGCGTATCTCGCTGATTTACATATTATTTATCGTAAATCAGCGGGAATGCCCCCTGCGCCATTTTTAAATTGAAAAATAGATCCGACAGTGTAACACTGTCAGATCTTAGTCCTATCTATGCGTATCTGATTCTATGAATCAGGCGCATAGATAGGACCAGTGTAAGTCAGAGATACGATGGTGTATCTGTAGATACACCGTCGTATCTCTTTGTGAATCTGGCCCCATGTGGTGATCCAATACTATTTAAAGCTAACAGCATTTGAATACTTGGCCGTGTTGGTTATCTTCTGCACTATACTCCATGTTTTTTTAAAGGTATTTATTTAAACCTCCGTACTTGGTTAATCAAAGACTATGTAGTTGTTGAAGTGACTGTAGATTATAACAATCAGTCTTTTTGTATAGGGCGAAAACCAAATTGTTTTCCATTCCCCAAGGTATTTTCTGTCTTCTGTGCATTATTTCTTTTTGCCCTTGCGAGTAAATCTGAATGTAAAGCTGAATCTGAGGCCAGAATTAGACTGAAGACTATGCAGCTCCCGGTGAAGGAGGGGGGGATGGCGGTCCCACACCCTAGAACATATTTTCTGGCATCTCAGTTGCAACACATGGTGGGTTGTGGTATTCAAAATCCGGGTAACAACGACTTTAGATTAATCCTATTAAGGTCCCCACATAAAATCCTAATAGAAGCCCTGGAAGCAAACTCATTTCGCCATCAGTGCCCAACTGTAAAGCTAATCAACAAAGTGTGGCAAACTACTAAAGCTTTGCTGGGATATACTGGTGTAACTGAGTATGCCCCCCTTGGGCACAATGAAAACTTGACAGAACTTAAAGATATTGAAATCCCTAAGATCTGGGAGAATCAGGGGATAACATGGGTATTACACATGTATGAGGGAAACTTAATTAAAACGTTTTCGAAATTGAGGGGTGAATTCAACATACCAAATAAAACATTCTTTAATTATCTACAAGTCAGGCACGCCCTCCAAACCCAGTTTAAGATTCATCCGATGGTTAGGACCCATACCCCTGCGCTTCTTAAAATGATTCAGACTAATATCACAAAAGGTCAAATCTCTGTACTGTATGGGAAATTGGGGGCTAAAGCCATAAGTCAAACCGGGGTCTCTAAAAGCCGAGAAAGGTGGGAAAGAGACATTGGATTGTTAACCTCTGAGCAGTGGAACCAAATCTTACAGAGAGGAACATTGGTGTCAATTGCCCCTGCACAGAGATTGTCCCATCTATTCCTACTGCACAGGGTCTATTACACCCCTAAAAAATTGTTCGTACTAGGCTGGAATGTAAGTGATGAATGCCCCAGGTGCAAAGCAACAGGGGATTTCATCCACATGTTCTGGAGATGCCCCAAGCTTTTTAGATATTGGATAGAAGTGATAAATAGGATCAATAAAATCTTTAAGACCTCTTTAGAGCCGGAGGCCAGAACTTGCCTCCTAGGAGACATGGAAGACCATAGAATCCCTGCAGGAGCTTTGGAAAGCGTGCTTAGGTGCCTTTTCCAAGCTCGGAAGCTAATAGCACAGAGATGGCAAGCGCATGTTCCTCCAACAGTCGAGAACTGGGTTGAAACCATCAATGCTCTGATTTGGTGCGAGAGGGTGGCCTTTATTAAGCAAGGAAACTACAACAGGTTTAGAAGAGTGTGGGAGCCTTGGCTGACAGAAATGGGAATATCCGTGGAGAGATAGTCTCTATAGGGGGACCACAAACCCCCCCTTATCCCAGTAGTTGGTAAAGCCGAATGACAAGGAGAAATCAATCTAATATCGCTCTCTCCAGTCCTGGACATGCTGGATTCCCTTTCCAGGTTTTTGAGATTGGACATTTTCTCCCTTTTTGTTTTCTTTCTCTCTCTTTTTGTTTAAAAAATGGAAGGTTGGGACTTTAAATGAGATGCGATTAGCATAATGCGATTAAATATACATATGGAAAATACAAAAATTCTTACCATAATAGCCAGGCTCAAAAATACCAAACCAAAGAAGCACAAAACCAAATTAATCTGTCTAGCTGTATGTAATTAAAACAGAGGTTTAGTTGCAGTCATTTGCAAATGTCTGGGAAGCTGCAGGCCACGTCACGGCACTCTATGTAACTGCAGTCCTAACTATGAATTTTAAGGCCTCCAAAAGGAGGAACCCAGGTGTGCTAATTAATAGACAGGGAGCAGAAGGCAACCTAGAACCGCCCCTATCTATGGTTGGTCTGGCAAATGAGAGCACTGAAAAGACAAAAAACAGGGGTGAAACCAAAACATGCCTACCAAACTAAAATACCACCAAACTGGATGCGGACCACATCAAACTGGGTCAGCTAGTCAAAAAATGACAATGCATGAATTAACTTGTTGGTGGCAGATCTGTGGAGGCAATTATGTAACACTCCTGAAATCGCATCTCCATCCCTTAGTTAATGTTATAGAAAAAAGTGGGGTTGGGACTTTATATGAGGCATGTGGTTTGCACCACCACAGGCCTCCATCCCTAAAAGGGTTTAAAAAATGGAAGGTTGGGACTTTAAATGAGATGCGATTAGCATAATGCGATTAAATATACATATGGAAAATACAAAAATTCTTACCATAATAGCCAGGCTCAAAAATACCAAACCAAAGAAGCACAAAACCAAATTAATCTGTCTAACTGTATGTAATTAAAACAGAGGTTTAGTTGCAGTCATTTGCAAATGTCTGGGAAGCTGCAGGCCACGTCACGGCACTCTATGTAACTGCAGTCCTAACTATGAATTTTAAGGCCTCCAAAAGGAGGAACCCAGGTGTGCTAATTAATAGACAGGGAGCAGAAGGCAACCTAGAACCGCCCCTATCTATGGTTGGTCTGGCAAATGAGAGCACTGAAAAGATAAAAAACAGGGGTGAAACCAAAACATGCCTACCAAACTAAAATACCACCAAACTGGATGCGGACCACATCAAACTGGGTCAGCTAGTCAAAAAATGACAATGCATGAATTAACTTGTTGGTGGCAGATCTGTGGAGGCAATTATGTAACACTCCTGAAATCGCATCTCCATCCCTTAGTTAATGTTATAGAAAAAAGTGGGGTTGGGACTTTATATGAGGCATGTGGTTTGCACCACCACAGGCCTCCATCCCTAAAAGGGTTTAAAAAATGGAAGGTTGGGACTTTAAATGAGATGCGATTAGCATAATGCGATTAAATATACATATGGAAAATACAAAAATTCTTACCATAATAGCCAGGCTCAAAAATACCAAACCAAAGAAGCACAAAACCAAATTAATCTGTCTAACTGTATGTAATTAAAACAGAGGTTTAGTTGCTCTCTCTTTTTGTTTTCTTTTCCATTCTACTCTCTTCTCTTTTACCCCTTTATTCTATTCCTTGTCAACCAATCAAAAGACAATCCAAGATATCTGCCTCTACTTTTCTATAACATGTTTATAATATTAATAGGGAGGGTGGGAGGGGGGAGAAGAGAGGGAGGGGATGGGGTAAATTAAGGAATTTAAATAATATATGCTTGGTTATATGTAGAAATATAATGTAATTGTACCAGACAATGTAAACTATCGATATGTAAACATATAAATCTGTAGATATGTCTATTCTTTGGAAAACAATAAAGAAAAATTAAGATAAAAAAAAAAAAAAAAGCTGAATCTGAGCCAAATGTAAACATTTTTAATATCCATACCTGTTCAGTCTGTGCCTGGTGGACATGTGACAGATTCATGGGCCGCTGGGTGTAAACGGACTCTGTTGTTGGTTTACATCAGGTTACCACCAATCCTTCACGTTTAGATCCACAAAAAGAAAAAGGCTGCGGTCCTTTCGTGGTGGGTTGTGTTTTTTTTTTGTTGGCTCTGGAAGGACTTTGAGGTAGCTAGATGTAACCCCATTGATCACATGGGTGATCGGAGTAGACTCTGCTCTATGTAAAAGAAGCCTAGGGTTCTCAAACACTTTTAGGCTACATTCACACCAGCAAACTAGGCCAATGTGAATTGCAGCAGCAGGAATCTTCTAATTCTTGCTGCTGTTGACAGGTCGCCGGAGTCCGCAGCTAATTCGAGGCTGTCTGCACAGCGAGCAATTACCTGTGGTGATCGCTACTGGATGCGATTTGCTTGGCCATGCAGGCAGGATTGTTTGCTTAACTGAGACAACCCCTCCAGGAGAAGGCGGGGGGGGGGGACAAGCCCACAAAGGCTCCTGGGATATATGACCTCTTTTTTGGTCTAGGTCACAAACCAGGAAGCACCCAAAGAAATGTACAAAAGAGACTAAAACAAGTAAATATAATATACCTTCCTATCTATTTAATAATCCTTTCAGCAGAAGGATTACAAATAGTTGATAGTTCTGCTTTAAAGACATGCAGGTACTGGCTTCAGTGCTGCGTAATCTTAAACTATTCTGTGATCCATGGCCATGTGGTCCTAATTGACATTTTGGCATCTCTTGTCATTTGGCTTCATCCAAGTTATTTGTTATTTTTTTCTCTTGTCTTATTTTCCTGGTTCTTCCTTTAAGTGGTTTCCCTGCTAACTTCTGGTTTGTTTCCTGATATAACTCCTGACTGCTTGTTTCCCAGATATACTTTTGTCTTCTTATTTAGTGACTTTGTGCTGCTAATTTATAGCTTACTGCAAGCTCCATTCAACCTAGCCCAATTTGTGTACCACACCTAGTACAAGGCTGAATAAAATGTCTTTCCAATCAAATCACTGTTTCAACAGTTTGATCATCTGCTTAAGGTCCGTGAAGCAATCTGTCACTACTCACTGTTCAAGGAACCCCCAACAATCTCTTGGAGGACCTTGGCTAAGAAAGATAGGCGTTTAAACTTTATTAGCTGTAATTGGAAAGCATGTATTAGTGCAAATATGAACAATAGGTAGAAGAGGATTCAGTTTCACTAGAACAAATAAGACACTCTCTCATAGCCCTAATCTTATTTAGTTGTGTTAAAAATTATAGCAGTGTGTTTAAAAAAGGCAAGTAAAGCTCAAAATCCTTACAATCCATTTTTTTTATTTCAAAATTGTTATTACTTTACAGAAAGTGAAGAAAAAGGAATATTGGGCTTTTCCAAAAAAATAGCAGTGGCTGTATTTTTCTTTACAAACTCCAACATTTACTGTAGAAACTGAAAAAATGCTTGAACATTTAGCTTTCCACTGTTTCTGAGAACTGCTTCACATCTGTGTTGCATGAAGTTGACTCTGCCGGACCCCCATACTCAAGAGGAGTATGTCTGCCGTATAAGTTTCCTTTGCCCAATACCAGCATGATCCAAGTTCCCTTGGCCCACCCAGTCACGTGTGGAGACATTAGTGTAGGGTGAAGAGAGGCAGAAGACACACAGATATACACTTGGAGGACAATCATTTTACCATCTTTGGGAGGGGCTGCTGGAGAAATCCCCCTCCCTCCTAGCATCTAATGGCTGACAGGGGTTTCATTGACATGTAAGCTAATCCACATACATCCCATAATAGCTTGCTCCCAAGAAAGACAAACAATAGAACAATGGTATACAGCCACACCTCAAATGATCTAGTAGAAAGTATACAACAGTCTATAATACCAAGTTCATACAATTTTCCAGCTGTCGGGAAAGGTGGAATTTATTTATCTTTATATGTTTCTTGAGGGATATTGTTCAGATATATTATTGTCCCAAGTGAAACCCTTCAAGTGAGACCCTTCATTCTTTCAACACAAACCACACATATAGAACCCTGCATAACAGGGTTAACACAAAATGCTGAGTCTGGTGTGGGTGTACGGTGAGTCTGGTTAGTACAGACTCAACTGGGGTTCTCTACCACCCTGTGCTCCTAATAGACACAGTGTGACTTACACATAGGAGGGGCCGGAGGACCTGGACAAGGAGTTTCCAGAGCTCTCTGAGGTAAGCTGGGTTCCACAAGCCCCCCAAAGTGACTCCTGTCACATTGACGAACTTCTGACACCTGTGAACGGGTATTCCAACTCAGGATGATTGCACTACATTCCACAATTCCTCTGCATTTCTTGGTTTTATCTCGTAAACCACATTTTTGATGTCACCCCACAGGTTTTCTATTGGATTAAGGTCCAGGGCTTGGGCTAGCCACTCCATAACAATCTTGTTGGTCTGGAACCAAGATGCTGCTAGCTTGCTTGTGTGTTTGGAGTAGTGGTCTTGTTGTAACGCCCATTCAAGGGCATTTTCTTTCCCAGCATAAGGCAACATGACCTCCAAGTATTTTGATGTATTCAAACTGATCCATGATCCCTGGTATGTGATAAATAGCCCCAACACAATAGTATGAGAATAATCTCCATATGATGCTTGCACCACCATGCTTCATTGTCTTCACAGGTTTAATTGTGGCTTGAATTCAGTGTTTGGGGGTCCACTGACTGTCAGAGAACTATTCGTGGAAGAACTGGCAGACCTGTCCTGCAGCAGAGGCACGGACCAACCAGCACAGAGCTCGCATGGGCGCGCACACCAGCACACACGCGAGCAACAACAATGGCGCATGCGTGTGCGCCATTGCGCACGCAATCCGGCTGCAGGACTCCTGGCGTCAGTACCCTATTTAAAGCCTGTTGCAGCAGTTACCAACTGCTGCATGATCTTCAGCCCTTGGTGTGTTTCCTGAGTTCCTGTTCCTGTTTCCTAGAACTACTGTTGTCAACCCGGCTTGCCTGACCAGACTTCTCCGTGCATGACCCCCAGCTTGTTTCCTGGCTTATTCTGTGTCTTGTTCCTGCCTGCCTGCCTGCCTGCCTGATCCAGTGTATGACCTTGGCTTGCCCTCTGACCTGTTCCAGTAACTTCCTCTCTGCTTGCTACCAGTGTATGACTTCCGGCTTGGCTCCTGACTCCACCCCTGGGTTTCCCTGCTACAGTCTCATCTGATACTTCTGTGGTACCCCTGCCTGACTGCCTATCCTGGTCTCCAGCTGATCTCCAGCATCAACTCAGCAAGTCGCAGCTGGCAACTGCCTCTTTGGGCATAGCACGCCCTGTGTCACCTTCAGGGGACGCTCTGCACTCAGTCGCAAGGGAAGTCCTCTCAGCACTTCGGCCTCTGGTTAAGGTACGTGACACTGACAAACTGCAGCCCCTAGACCCAAAAAGAACAATCTTGCTTTCATCAGTCCACAAAATGGTGCGTCATTTCTTTTTAGGCCAGTCGATGTGTTCTTTCACAATTTGTGACCTCTACAGCACATGTTGTTGTTTTTTTCAACAAAGGAACTTTGCAGGGGCTTCTTGCTTGGCTTCACATAGGTGTCATCTAATTGTTACAGTACTCACAGGTAACCTTAGACCTTCTTTGATCACCCTGGAGCTGATCATTGGCTGAGTCTGCCATTTTGGGTATTCTTCAGTCCATTCGAATAGTTGTTTTCTGTTGTCTTTTTGGTTTTGGTCGCCATTTTAAAGCATTTGAGATCATTTTAGCTGAGCAGGCTATCAGTTTCTGCACTTTGTATTTTTTCCCTTCTCGAATCAACTTTTTAGAGGTAAATATGTTTTTTATTAATTTCAGTATTGAGAAGAAATACATTTTTTTTACAATATATGTAAATATCAGAGTTCCACAGAATAGGATGAAACAAATCAGATAATACTGTCTGAAAAATTCAGCACAATGGGGTCTCAACGTGAGTCTACTGAGTTTGTTTCCCATGTCAGGTTGTTAACAGTGTGTGGTACAGAGGAACAATGAAGATTGAGAAAACATGAAGCAGTACAACTAAAACTGATTATTATAAAAGAGAGGAGGAGAAAAAGTAAGAAAGAAGAGGAAAAAGAGGAGAAAGAAGGGTGGTGGGGGGAGGAAGAACCGAGAACCAAGCGGGCCATGACGTGCAAAGAGTATTTGGACTGAGCATTAGGGTTGAACTTGAGGTGTCAGCAATGTTTTCAAGGAATCAGAGGAAGAATAATCAATCCATAAAAGCCATAGGGATCTGAATTTATTGTAGGTATCAGAATCAAGGGCTAACATTTCTTCCATTCGCATGATGTCATTAACCAATGAGACCCACATGGATAATGGAGGGGTAGAGGTAGATTTCCAAAATAGGGTGATAAGTTGTTGCATGGCCGATAAAAAGAAACGTAGTAAGGTATTCTTCTGTGATGCTATGGAACCAGGTAACATAGACAGCAAAGCTATCTCCGGTGTGGGTGTTAGGGGCCGATCATAGAGAAGACTATATATGTCAAAGACCTGAGACCAAAGGGGTTGAACGGCCGGACATGTCCACCAAATATGGAGGTAGTTACCGTCCATTGAGCCGCATCTCCAACATAAAGGGGGCATAGATGGAAATATTTTATGTAAAGAGAGAGGGTCCCTGTACCATCGAGAGAGGAGCTTGAAATTCTTCTCCTGAGAGTAACGGGAGACAGAGGATTTGTGCGTGAAGGAGTATGACTTCTGCCAATCCGTTGTATGGAATTCCTTTCCCAGATCCGTGGACCACTTCTTCGTGTAGGAGGGAACTTGATCATGTATAAGTGTGTGTAGCAGTGTATATAAGGAGGAGAGCGAGTGTCTTGGGGTTTCAGAAAGAGAACACAGTTGCTCGAAATCAGTTAGGGGTCTATGAGTCTGTGATGGAGAGAATAGGTCGGAACAAAAGGAGGACAGGCGCAGGGTCGTGAGCCAATTATGATGGTCCTTAGGTAGTATAGGGGAGCCGAAGGTGGGATGTACAAATGAGCTCGCTGTGGGCCAAGCAGGGCGGGAGTATGGGCCTACCGCGTATGAGCTCAATCCCTGAGGTAGTCCGGGGTGGTCGAAAAGGGATGTCAGCGGTGACGGATCAGTGGACAGTAAGGAAAGTAGTCCCTTATTGTACCACAGCTGTAGAGCGGCTTTTGTCAATGGAGAAGCATGAGAAACTAAGTGTAGGTGGTGTTTATAACCCCAAAGTAAAGCTCGTAAGTCATAAATGGATAAGTCCTGTTCTATCATGGTGGATGCTTTAAGGAAGGGGCGAGGGAACCATTCTAACATTCTGGATAATAATGCAGCTTTATGGTATAACTCAAAGTCGGGTAAACCCACCCCTCCTCTGGTCTTGGGGTATGTAAGTATTTATTTATTACTATTTATTTGGGAAGCGTGCATATACCACCGGTCGGTGGTGCCAAAGCGCTTTGTGACAAAATAGCCCGGATGTTCTGGCGAGGGGAGCATAAATAAAAGAGAAGGGAGAAAAAAAAACAAGAAATCAGCGAAGAAAAATTGGCCTAGGATTGAAATGCTTGGCAGAATAGCCAGGTCTTCAGCTTCTTCCTGAACGCATATAGGCTTCAGGAGATGCGAATGTTGAGCGGGATTTGGTTCCAGAGAGTCGCCCCCATAGAGTATGACGGATGCGAGACCTGCCATGGTTCCAAATAAAACTTATGAACATGGAGCGTAGAGAGGAGAAGAAACGTTTGGGGATAGAAATGGGAATAGTTTTGAATAGATAAAGTAATTTAGGAAGTGTGTCCATTTTCAATGTGTTAATACGACCAAACCAAGGTATCAGGGAAAAATTCCAGGTGTCCAATTCCTTCCGAAGTTGGGCTAGAAGAGGGAGATAATTGAGGGCATATAGTTGTGAAAGATTTGAGGGAATCGTTAAACCTAAATATGAGATGCCATCAGTGCACCATTTGAAGGAAAAATTTGCCTTCAATCTAGTGAGGGTTGTATGAGTAAGGGATATGTTTAGGGCTTCAGTCTTAGACATATTCAATTTAAAATGACTAAGATCCCCAAACCTACGAAATTCATGTAATAATGAGGGGAGGGATACATGAGGTTGCTGAATGTAGACCAGAAGGTCGTCTGCATATAGGGATAGTTTGTGTTCAGCAGAGGGCGTCTGGATCCCCGGAATGGATATATTCTGTCTGATGGCCTGAGCTAAGTGTTCAATCACCAGGACAAAGAGCAGAGGCGACAGGGGGCAACCTTGACGTGTACCATTCGTTATCTGAAATGGTGCGGAAGAAGAGCCATTGATCAGGACAGAAGCAGCGGGGCGAGAATATAGGCCCATTGTCTTGGAGATGAAAGCAGGACCCAAGCCCAGTTGTTGTAAAGAAAGACGTAGAAACTGCCAATTGACCCGGTCAAAGGCCTTCTCCGCATCAAATGACAATAAACAGGCTTTTAAATTACGGTGTTGAATATAGGAAATCAAGTGAATGGTTTTAGTCGTATTGTCTCTGGCCTCACGACCAGGGACAAAGCCCACCTGATCTTTATGGATGATCGATGGCAATAGGGGGGAGAGGCGGTTGGCCAGAACCTTGGCATATAACTTAATGTCTATGTTGAGACGCGAAATTGGCCGGTAGCTACTGCATTGTGATGGATCTTTGCCAGGTTTGGGAATGAGTGAAATGTTAGCATTGAGGAGCTCACTGGATGGTAAATGATCGTCGTCAATGGAGTTAAATGCAGTGGACATTAAGGGGGCTAGGGATTGGTCTAGTGACTTGTAGAACCTAGGAGAAAACCCATCAGGGCCTGGGCACTTCCCAGATTTTAGGCCTTTAATAGCGGTAAGATATTCTTTGATCGTTAGGGGATTATCCAAAACCGCGGCTTGTTCGGCAGTTATCTGAGGTAGGGCCGTTTCCGAAATGTAAGCCTTCAAGTTGGATAGACTAGAGTCTCCCGATTGTGTCGATGGGGTCTGTGAGGGTAGGTTATAGAGGTCGGAATAATAACGTTGGAAGGCGTCAAGGAGGCGGAGAAGTTCCCTACGATCGTTGGAGAGGTCGACATATGTAGCCGGGTTCATGTCGCGTTTGTGTACCGTCTCGAGAGTATGTATAGTGGATAGAAGTCTGGTAATATCAACTTTCCTGGCCCTTTTAAGTCGGGAGCCATGTTGTATGAGGGATCCCCTAATCACGCATTTAAGGGCCTCCCATTTAGTGAGAGGGTCAGTGTTAATCCGAACGGTGGTCATAAATAAAGTTCTGTATCGTCTGTTCAACGTCTGCGATGCATATGGGGTCAGTCAAGATGTTGTCGTTCATACGCCATGAAAATGTTCTATTCAGGGTCGGGGGGTGGGCTAAGCTGAGGTGGACGGGGGCATGGTCGGACCAGAGTATGTTGCCCATAGAGGTCTTAAGTGGAGTGTCAAGTAATGATTGGGAAATTAAGAAATAATCAATGCGGCTATAGGAGTTGTGGGCCACAGAATAATGGCTGTAGTCTTTTTCAGAAGGATGCTGTACTCTCCAAACATCTACTAATTGTGCAGAGTGTAGAAGTGATTTTATGCGCGCAAGTGCATTTTGTGATAAGGATGATTTACCTGAAGAAGTGTCCACGGATGGAGAAAGGGCCACATTGAGGTCGCCACCAAGGATAAAACAAGGACCGCCAAAAGAGATTAACTTTTCTAATATCCCCGATAGGAAAGACCCCTGGTCTAGATTTGGTCCATATATATTGGCTACTGTGAAAATAGAAGAGTTGGATTTCAATTTAAGGAATAGGTATCGGCCTAAAGGGTCAACAAGATAATCTAAGACCTGGGGGTGAAAGGATTTGTGAAAAGCTATGGATACACCCTTGGATTTGGATTGCGGGTTCGTACTATGATACCATTGGTGATAATAAAGGTTAATAAAGGTTGGGATTGCAGAGCTTCGGAAATGAGTCTCCTGAAGTAACAGAATCTTGGTTCTTGCTTTGTGGAAGTGATAAAGGATCTGGTTACGTTTTTCAGGAGTATTGAAGCCTCTACAGTTATAGGAAGATAAGGTAATATGGTCAAGAGGCATCTTTATATTATAAGTAGGGGAGAGCCCCAAAGCAAGTTCAAAGTGACGTCAAGGCCCGTTCGGTACATGCGGAAACAGTAGAAAAGGGGAGGGAGGAGGAAGGCAGAGTCAAAGGGAGAAAGGGAAAAGAAAAAGTAAGAGCAAAAGAGAAAGATAAGTGCTAGACCCCAAAAAAAGGGGGGGTCAAAGCAATGGTGTCATAGAGGACAACAGTCAGTAGACAAGACAGAAGTAAGCGGATATACAACCAACCACCAGGTTGGCTGTATACCAAAAAACAAAGCATTGTTGGTCTACAAAGTAGATCACAAGAACTACAAAAAAAAAGGGCATAGTGCTCATTCAAGCACTGTCGTCCCTAAGGGGGGGGACGCGGTGTGTATATGGAGCGTCCCCCGGTCCCGGGATCTGAAAAGGCGTAACAACTAAACCTACATTAGGTGAAAACATAAAAAAAAAGAAAAAATCAGGAACAGTATAAACATAGCCATAACAATAGGGTAAATACCCCCTCCATCCACCCACTAATGGTCCTGCAAAAGGCCCAATAGAGTAGGTGGAAAAAAAAAGGGGGGGGGGGAGGGGATACGAGAAAAATCAGTAGGATAGTTCAGGATAACCGGCATCAAATGTCCCAGACTGAGAGGCGTGTAAGTCCAATATTCAAACAAAAATAGTCAGCCTCAATTCAGGATTGTAGCGAGTAAGTAAGAAGAGCCATATTTGAGTCAGTCATCTGGTGAGCCATGGGGCGAAGCTCTAGTACGCTTGTCTCTACCCGCCTTTTACCATTGTGGATAAAAAGGGAGACCAGGAGTAGTGGAAGGAAGAGGCCAGTCGGGTATGGAAACCTGAGGCAGTTCCAATGTGCTCAGGAAACGAGGTAAGTCTCCAAGGGTGCGGAAAAGGGCCGTCTTCCCCTCGTGATGAACTCTCAGCTGGAACGGGAACCGCCATTGATACTTGATGTTCCGCTCTTGTAGAAGAGAAGTAAGTGGTTTAAGAGCGCATCTCATGGAGAGTGTTTGACGTGAGAGATCTGGGAGTAGTATAATAGGGACGTCATTCAGTCGAACGGAATTTTGTGTATTGGCAGCTCTCATAATCGCTTCCTTAACCTTGTAGAAGTGTACCCTGCAAAGTGTGTCACGAGTGAAGGAGGGGTCAGGGTTCTTTGGTCCTGAGGTTCTGTGTACTCTGTCCAGCTCAATGGGGGTATCTGCAGGTTGTTGGAGAAGCTGATTAAAGATGGTGGTGACCGACCTGGCCAAATCTTTGTGTTCAATTGTCTCAGGGATACCGCGTATTCTGATATTGTTTCTGCAATTTCGGTTCTCAATATCATCTTGATGGTAAAAGAGTTGTTGTATCATGACAGTATGGGAATTGAGTGTCTCCTCATGGGATTGTAGAGTACCGCAGATGCCGTCAGTAGTATTCTCAATATCTTCTATGCGGGCGCCCAAATCCCTTTTGAGCTCCTTGATCTCCGCTTTATATGTCTTTTCCATGCGAGAGACATAATGTTCAAAGTCATTTTTAGTGGGAATAGAGCGAAGGTACGCATACATGGAGCGTAATTGAGATTCCATGCCCCAGCCTTCCCCAGAACACAGGGAAGTCTGAGAGAGGTGGAGGGGGTAATGAGAACCCCCGGGAGGAGGCAATAAGTCGGTCAGGGAAGCAAAGTGGTTTCCTATAGCATCTGTAGGTTCAGATCGGGTCGGGGATGGGGGGGCTGTCGCCATCTTTGAATGTGTTTGGTTGTGTAAGGCCGTGGAGGAACGCGTCACAAATCTGTTTGAGTCGTCTTGTATACGGCTGCCTACGGGCTTAGGTTGATCTTTGGGTTTGCCCTTACCCATCGAGGTGTTTCTGTGGCTGAGAAGGTAGTAATAAGGGAATTCTGGCCGCGGGAAGAGTGATGGGACCGGGGATCGTCGCATGCAGCGACTTAGAGCTCCATGTTGTAAGTTACGTCCCCAGTAGGGATCGGTATAAAATTAAAATGTAATCGTCAATATCGCCAGACAGACGAGTAATATATAAACTTGTGCAGCAAAGGAGTATCCGGATGTGTATATGAATGTCAGGAAAGGTATGTTCCTTTAAAGATCCGGTGAAGGTATAGAAGAGGCAAAGCCAGAAGGCTGGGCAGCTTGTGTTCAATTTTAAATAATTTAGAAATTCAACCCCTTAGGTGCAATCGAGTCTCCCTAAGTTGGGGGTAGGGAGTAAAGCAGAGAGGTTTGTTTAATTGAAAAATGAGGAAGCAGGGTGCCTAGGTTGATACAGTCATAGCAGGTTGATGAGATGTTAAGTAGGTCTTAAGGAGGTTCAACAGTATTTTTTCAGCACCATTCAGATATCTTGTCCCTCACAGTGATCCTGCTGTATTAAGGTTATTAGGAAATATAATCAGCCTAGGTCAAGCAATACCAATATCTCAGCATCTATATCAATATTAGTGTCAATAACTTAATAAAACAAGTATTATCCCAAAAAAGGTTAGGGTGTACATAGTTAGTCAGGTTGAAAAAAGACACAAGTCCATCCAGTTCAACCACAAAAAAATAAACAAACAAAATAAAAAACACAATACAATCCCATACACCCAACTCCATACCCACAGTTGATCCAGAGGAAGGCAAAAAACCCCAGCAGAGCATGATCCAATTTGCTACAGCAGGGGAAAAAATTCCCTCCTGATCCCCCGAGAGGCAATCGGATTTACCCTGGATCAACTTTACCTACAAATCTTAGTACTCAGTTATTTTATGTACATTTAGGAAAGAATCCAGGCCTTTCTTAAAGCAATCTACTGAGCTGGCCAGAACCACCTCTGGAGGGAGTCTGTTCCACATTTTCACAGCTCTTACTGTGAAAAAACCTTTCCGTATTTGGAGGTGAAATCTCTTTTCCTCTAGACGTAAAGAGTGCCCCCTTGTCCTCAGTGATGACCGTAAAGTGAATAACTCAACACCAAGTTCACTGTATGGACCTCTTATATATTTGTACATGTTGATCATATCCCCCCTAATTCTCCTCTTCTCAAGAGTGAATAGATTTAGTTCTTCTAATCTTTCCTCATAGCTGAGCTCCTCCATGCCTCTTATCAGTTTGGTTGCCCTTCTCTGCACTTTCTCCAGTTCTCCGATATCCTTTTTGAGAACTGGGGCCCAAAACTGAACTGCATATTCCAGATGAGGTCTTACTAATGATTTGTACAGGGGCAAAATTATGTCTCTGTCTCTGGAGTCCATACCTCTCTTAATACAAGAAAGGACTTTGCTCGCTTTGGAAACCGCAGCTTGGCATTGCATGCCATTATTGAGCTTATGATCAACTAAAACCCCCAGATCCTTCTCCACTACAGATCCC
The DNA here is from genome assembly GCF_905171775.1 of Rana temporaria. NCBI lineage: Eukaryota > Metazoa > Chordata > Amphibia > Anura > Ranidae > Rana > Rana temporaria. Next base: position 430,145,075 of record NC_053489.1, on the reverse strand, counting down.
CCCAGTTGTACTCCCCCTAGTATGTATGATGCATGCATATTCTTAGCCCCCAAGTGCATAACTTTACATTTATCAACATTAAACCTCATCTGCCACTTAGTCGCCCAATTAGACAGAGCATTGAGGTCGGCTTGTAAATTGGCGACATCCTGCAAGGACGTTATTCCACTGCATAGCTTGGTGTCATCTGCAAAGACAGAAATGTTACTTTTGATCCCAGACCCAATATCATTTATAAATATATTGAAAAGTAAGGGTCCCAGCACTGAACCTTGGGGTACACCACTGATAACATTGGACCATTCAGAGTAAGAATCATTAACCACGACTCTCTGAATTCTGTCTTTCAGACAATTTTCTATCCATTTACAAACTGATATATCCAATCCTGTAGACCTTACCTTACACATGAGCCGTGTGTGCGGAACTGTATCGAACGCTTTTGCAAAATCCAAATATATCACGTCCACAGCCACGCCTCTGTCCAGGGTTTTACTTACCTCTTCATAAAAGGAAATCAGGTTTGTCTGACAACTTCTGTCTTTCATGAATCCATGTTGTCTGCTGCTTAAATAGTTTTTTTCCTGCAAGAACTCATCCATGTGGTCTTTTATTAAACGTTCCAGTATCTTCCCAACTATAGAAGTTAAACTAACAGGTCTATAGTTACTTGGTAAAGACTTTGTTCCCTTTTTAAATATAGGCACCACATTGGCTCTACGCCAATCCAGTGGTACTATTCCTGTCATTAATGAGTCCCTAAATATTAGATACAGTGGCTTTGAAATGACAGAGCTCAACTCACCTAGGATCCGTGGGTGGATGCCATCAGGTCCAGGTGCTTTATCCACCTTTATTCTGTCTAAATATTTCTGGACCATATCACTTTTGAGCCATTGTGGATTTGGGGCTGTGTCACTCCCACCCCCATTTTGGACATGAGCTCCCCCATGCTCCATTGTATACACAGAGCTGAAGAAAGCATTTAATAAATTTGCCTTCTCTTTGTCCCCAGTCACCCACTCTAGATTATTTTGTAAGGGGCCTACATGCTCAGACTTCACCTTTTTACTATTAATATATTTAAAGAATTTTTTGGGGTTTGTCCTACTATCTTTTGCAATCTGTCGTTCATTTTGAATTTTTGCATCCTTGATTTCCTTTTTACATATCCTGTTATATTCTTTGTAACATTTAAACAACACTAGTGTTCCTTCATTTTTATATTTTTTAAAAGCTACTTTCTTATTGTTTATAGCTTTTTTAACTTTGCCCGTGAGCCACATAGGTTTTATTTTTAGCCTTTTAAACTTATTGCCCATGGGAACATACTTTGCAGTGAGGTTCCACACAGTCTTTTTGAAAAATTCCCATTTCTGTTCTGTGTTCATCTGTGTCAATAGTCCCTCCCAGTCCAAGTCCTGGAGAGCAGCCCTCATCCTTGGAAAATTTGCTCTCTTAAAATTTAGTGTTTTAATATTTCCTGTATGTATTTCTTGCTTATAGTTAACATTAAATGAAATCATGTTATGATCACTGCTACCCAGGTGTTCCTTTATCTGAACATTAGTAATAAGCTCTGCATGGTTTGAGATTATCAGGTCCAACAGAGCATCATTCCTAGTTGGGGCCTCAATAAACTGCACCATAAAATTGTCCTGCAATAGGTTTTTAAATTTTTGTCCTTTAACTGTCCCAGAAGTGCCATTAATCCAGTCAATTTCTGGGTAGTTAAAATCCCCCATAATTATCACCGTCCCAGCCCTTGCAGCCCTTTCCATCTGTGCAAGGAGCTGAGTCTCCACCTCCTCATTAACATTGGGTGGTTTATAACAAACTCCAATGATTAATTTTGAACTACGCACATCTGTATGCAGTTCCACCCATAATGCTTCAGCCTCATCACACTCTCCATCAACCAGGTTCTCTTTCACGCTTGCTTTGAGGTCACTTCTCACATAGAGACAGACCCCTCCACCTTTCCTTTTTACCCTGTCTTTCCGAAAGAGAGCATAGCCAGGAATATTAATAGCCCAGTCATGTGAGGATTGAAGCCAAGT